>NC_085139.1:101879548-102179548 GCF_024139115.2 Armigeres subalbatus | reverse complement strand
TTCGCCAATACTGCAGAAATGCCGCGAATACACGTGCCACACATCATCTATTCATCGACTTCAAAGCCGCATATGATACACATCGGGATCAGCTTGCGGCAGCACGAAACAGGTTTTCGGATAAACTGCACGGTTGATCAAAGCGACGATGGATCGGGTGATGTGCGTAGTTCGAGTTTCAGGGCATTCTCGAGTCCTTCGAAACCCGCAGAGGTTAGGAAGGTGATGGTCTTTCGTGTTTTATTCAACATCGCTTTGGAAGGTGTAACGAAGAGCAGGGATTAACACAGAGTGGACATTTTCAATAAGTCCGTCCAGCATTTGTTCGCCGACGACTATGGCACGTAACTTTGAGAAGATGGAGGCTACATCAGACTGAAGAGGGAAGCAAGCGGATCGGACTAGTACAACACGTCGAAGACGAAGACATGATAGGAAGAGTTCAAGAGAAGACAATGTGAGCCCACGCGAGTTTCTCGTGTGGTGACGAAATCGAGGTGGTAGAAGAATGTGTATTGGGCTCACTGGTAACCGCCGAAAATGACACCAGCAGAGAAATTCGAGACGCATAGTGGCTGGAAATCGTAGTACTTTGACTCCGCAAGACGCTCCGATCGAATAGAGTTCGCCGCCGACCAAACTGACAATCTACAAAACGCTATAGACCGGTAGTCCTCTACGGACAGAGACCTGGACGATGCTCGTGGAACCAACGCGCGCTTGGAGTTTCGAAAGGAAAGTGCTGCGTACCATCTAAGGGTGCAGATGGCGACGAGCGGAGGAGGCGAATGAACCACGAATTGCATCAGCTGTTGGGAGAACCATCCATCGTTCACACGCGAAAATCGGACGACTGCGATGGGCCGGGCACGTAGCCAGAATGTCGGACAGTAACCTGCGTGAAAATGGTCTCGACAACGATCCGACGGGCACAAGAAGGGAGGTGCAGCGGGCAAGGTGGTCGATCAGGTGGAAGAACTGGACCTGTAGACTGCGTGGTTCGAGTGAGCCATGGACCGAGCGAATGAGAAGACTCTTAACCGCACAGGCCACTTCGGCCCAGTCTGAATAAATAATAAAATCCTGCTTCATGGACAGATCAAGAATAGAGGAACCAAGAGTCTAAGAAGTTAGCACGATTGGCAACAAAGATGGGCTTACCTCTAGCGTTATGTACCAGTCCCTAGTAACATTTTGGTTTATGTGGTTTATAACACTCTTGTAAGTCAATGGTCTTCAAGAGTGTTATAAAACTTAAAATGTTACTTGGGGTGGTAAATACTCATGAATCGAGATTGAGGGTGTTCGAGCAGCTTCTAAGTTGTCAATGACCAGGATTGGAACTCACAGCGGATGAGGAACCGGAGCGATAATTCAGAAATGATCTGTTAGTGGCAGTACTCCCGCAAATACTTAAGCCTTATCAGTCGAATTCATACATCCTAACGCGATCGAAGTCAGCGGTACTGAACTGCTAAGCTTCAGCATGTGTGTTTCAGCCGCGGACTGGAAGGAAACTACCGTATTCGGGACCGACAAAATGGTTGTTCTATTACAACGTCATAAGATCTTCGGATGCGCTCACCAAGTTCCGGTTATTGATCGATGAAGTTGATCCGTTTCTGGCATTTTTGAGCGATAATGTGCTTCTCGAAGGTACATTTAGAGTCGAACCAGAACCGAGGTATTTAGAAGACATTTATTTACTTTATTTTATTTTTATTTTGGAGAGGAAAAGCCCTGGGAGTTGAATTCATACTGAAGCACTTCTCCCAAAGGCATAAAACCTCCCTTCTTTCGTTTTTTTTTGTACATTTGGTGCACTTCCAGTGAGAAATATTCTCTTTAGGAAGTACAATAGTTCATTTACAATTCACATAATAATTACTAAGAACATATAAACCATACATACTAACAAATTTAGAGAATCAAAATTGTTCACTATACATATAAACATAATCAATGAAACATTAACATTAACCACTGATGATCAGATGGCGATATTTTGGCAATAGGCAAAGACTAGTGAAACTGAGCCATTACAGATGGAGCTGAATAGATCACATGAGCCATGACGGAGAGGCTGCTAAAACCATGTTGTGCTGGGAGGAAACTACCATTTCTTGCGACCGAGCGACTACAGATGTAGCTGGAGAGTCCATAGGAGCCATGATGGGATAGGCTGCCAAAGGCGTATTGTGCTAACAATTCAATATTTTGAAAACGGAGCAGTATCTTTGGCTTCGGCCAGACGTATACCATTTTTACCTGGGAGGAAACTGGTTTCTTGTGACCGAGCGACTTCAGATGTAGCTGGAGAGTCCACAGGAGAATGATGGGATAGGCTGCCAAAGGCGTATTGTTGGAACCATCTAATAATTGAAAAAGGAGTGATCTTTGGCTTCGGCCAGACGTATACCAATTTCTTTTACCTGGGAGGAAACTGCGTTTCTGACTGAGCGACTTCAGATGTAGCTGGAGAGTCCAAAGCATGATGGGATAGGTTGCCAAAGGCGTATTGTGCTGAACCATTCCTTGAAAACGAAGCAGTATCTTAATGCTATGAGTGATTGTCTTACCCATCAGATGGAGCAAACTTGTTGGCTTTGTTTTTGAAAAGACAACCATCCCAGTTTTCTCGAGAGAATTTGATATATTTGTCGTTTTATTTTTTAAATATCGCAAACAACAATGATTCAGTCAACTTTCACAGCCTGCGTTTTTAAGAGTCATTTCTGAGAACCGTTTAAAATTCAAACCTTCCGGAACTCAAGGGGTTCCGTTCATATTTTGCTTTCCAAAGACTTAAACTGATTAAACAAATTAAAAAATGTTTTTTTCGATTTTTTCATCTGCCTCTCCACATCTCGATGAAGGGATCGCACTATGGAGAATAGACTGGCCCAGATTACTATGGGGAGAAAATATTGTCGAATTTAGGGCCCCATTCATTCTGTGAAAATATCTTAGCAGAAGTTGAGCTGCATTTGATTTGTTCAATGTATAGGATAATCACTATCGATCAATTGATTTGATTTCAAAACGGCAGTTGGTATGCTACATTTTCACAGAACATTGCATGATGATTAAATGAACTTTATACAATTTCGGCTGAATTAGGAGCTGATTGATTTTTGGTTTTGATCGAATCGCAGCCGAAACCTATATAAAAGTTCATTTAATTACCATACATCTGTGAAATTGTTCTGTAAATACCAACTGCCGTTTTTGCAATTCTGAGGTCAATCGAGCAACGAACCAATTTCAGATCGAATGAGTGATGGAGTGTATTTTCCTATACATTTTTTGAATCCCATACAAATTTCAAATCAAATGCGCAGCTATAACAAGATTGAGCTGAAATTTCAGAGATTGATTTTCTCACCCAAAGACACAACCCTGGGGTGCCCCGTGAATTAGACAACTTTGTTTCCTGGGCAACTCATAGGGAATTCTCACAAATGGGCCAAAAATATTTTCAATGAAAACTGGATTGTATCCGTCTTATGACAGGTGAAAACATTCTAAAAAGCTCTCAATGAAAACTGTTTCTATGCAAAATATATTATGATAATGAATATTTAGAACCTATTTCAACCCTTTAAGGGATCGTTAACCCTTCAAAAATGTAGCCAGCGAAAAAAATTGATTAAAGTTATTCTTCTACAACTTTTGGTATCAATCTTCGCGTGCAAAACGGACAATCTATTAAAAGCTAAGGTTTAAGCTTTGAAATGGTATATAAAATTTTATATTTGCAGGAAAATTTACTTTATGACATACAAATCAAAGTAAGGAACGATTTTTTTATTTTATCAGCTTTTTCACTGCCTGGCCATATCTTTTGACTGAATAAACATAGCGCTTCAATATTTTCCGATAATTTAGAAAATTGGAGATAGAAATTTTTCGATTAGTGCACCCTTTTCCCCATAGTGGATCGTCGAGATAAGGAGAGATCGAGGAATGGAAGGAATATTGAAAAAGTACTAGATCGGAAAAGTCGTTACATGAACAATTCAAAAAACAAATGTCATCTCTTGTTTTGATGCGTTTTATTTCCAAAGATGGTCTAGTAGCTATGACAGGCCTTCTGTCCCAGTGTGGGGATGTAATGCCTTAAAGAAGAAGATGGTCTAGTAGCCTAGAAATATGAATATATCAGCATAGGGAGAGAATTCTGAACACATCGAGATAAAGAGATATCGAGATAGGGAGGTTATCGAGATGTAGAAAGCTTATATTTAAGATCAAAGGGCCTGAGAGACGCAAATAGGGAAGATATTGAGAGATAGAAGATCGAGATGTAGAGAGTCGATCATTTCCTATTTTATCACCCTGAAATTCATCAGAGAGGGGTGTGGTGTGTTATTAAAATCGGGATAATACTGTATTTAAATCAAATTCTTTATTTTTATAATTTTTCTTTTTGTATATGATAACGCTTAAAGTTTGATGCCGGATTGAAAACAAATGTGTAAACAAATTATATTGCTTCGCCTGCTTGACAAATTCAAATCCAGTGGATGTAGAATTATTTGGCCAAATATATGTAAACGAAAATGTATATTTTGGGCATCGCGAAGGATAAAATCTTTGAAACATTTAGGAGGGGGCATCCACAGAAGTCACACTTTCAAGGGAAGGTAGGAGGGGTTCGAAGCGTGACGATCAACACACAAATTTTAGAGAACTAATACATTTTTTGCGTGACGTACTTTATGGATCTTACAAAATCATTTAACCCTCTACGCCCAACACCGCCTTTAGACGGGGTACTTCATATGTTTTATATTGCTCAATCAAAGGTAATTGCCTATTTCCGGGATTAAACCACCGATTGGACGTTAATTTACAATGTTATGAAAACTCATATGTGAATATGTACGTTATGTGGAAGATATTGATTTGGAAATGTATTGAGGTAACACTTTCCCTTCGATGGACTGAACCATGACCCTACAGTACACTAGACTGGTGCTAACAATGCTACGAAGGACCTCCGTGCCTTCGCAACCTAGCTTACCTATGTTTTATAATTTTCATTGTTCCGAAATCGAAAAGGTGGTGGCGATCAATAATATAAACGTCAGTGCATGTTTAAATGTGGTTTATAGTTAATTTTCAACATTCTTCGCTTAAATAAAAAATATTGAAGAATTTCTTGTTCGCATACTTTGAAAAGTTGAATATTTGTAGTTTAGTTTTTCCACAGCTAATATTATTCAATAGAATGCTATAGTGCTGAATGATACACTCTAAAATATTCAACCCTATGACACGGAAAATAAAAAATAAAGAGAATATTAAAAATAATAAATCAAATTTGAATGAGAATTTTCGAATCAAAAATAGATGAAGAGATTCAAAAATTATTTTATTGGATAAAACTCAGCAAAATCCTAAAAATCTAAATATGAAATTGATGAAATCAGAATTACAAATTTGTATTGCCTAAAACGTGTTGAAAATATTTAGAAAGCAAATAGTGAATTTGATCAAACAAAAAATGGGTTGGAGAGGTTCAAGAAAGTGTTGGCATAGCTTTCATTCAATTGTTGTTGAATGAATTTTCTCATTCCATTAAATCTGAATTATTTTCAGAGACTCAGCATGAGAATTATGAATACTTAGAGAGAGTTAGAAATTTTCTTGACTTCCTGGGCATAAAAGATCATCGTGTTAGCCCCCATATATGAAGTAAAATGGTAATCGATTAAAGGTGCAGCCACATGCTTGAGCTGGCAATGTCCCAGTGCGGAATGTAATGCCAATACAAAGAAGAAAAACAAGTTGACGATGGATTTTAAGATTTATTTATTCTTAAAGCTTTAAATGTCTCATATATTTTTATTATTATTATTTTATAAAAAATGAATGAATTTCTAGTGCAGTTGTTTTCGTTTAAACATGCTACGCCATTTATAGGAGGGCATTGAATTTGTGACGAAAGGCTACGATGGGGTAGAAGGAGCTTAAAATGGACTAAATTGCTTCAAATTTGCTCCAGTGGAAAAAGTGGAAATTGAACTAGCTTCAAATTTGTTCCAGTATAGTTTCGTTACAAGTATTATGGCAATGATTACTCTATCTTATTAAACTGTTTCTAATTACAGACTGAAAAGTTCTTCCACAGTACTTAACAAAGAAAAAATTCCAGAATGATTTCGAATCCATCGCAAACCGAATTCAAGTATTTATTTGCCGGAACTTCGCCAATTCAAGCATTCTCATTTTCTCACTTTAACGTAATTTCTCACACCTCCTGGTTGCGAACACATTCCAAAACTAGAGATGGGCAAAACAGCTCATTGCAGTGAGCGGATCTATCCGTTCAGTCATTGAAAAGAGTCATCTACAGCTCTTCAGTTCTTTAATGCTCATATAATAAAATAATTATTATATTATTATTTTATATTGTTCAAAATTTGAAAATTACATTCATTGATTTTTCATTCGTTCATCATTCATCTATTTACCTTTCTTTGAAATTTTAAAATGTTTGCACAGTGAGGTAATAATTTCTATTGAAAACCGACAATTTTAAACTAATAACATTTTTTACGCTTTTCTGACCGTCTAGTTTTGGTCAAGGAGTTATTTAGAATCATCATTTATTTCTATACAAAACTAACTCAACATTATTTTCTATCATAATTTCTAGTTACATTTGTTTGATAACGTTTCTCAAATCGTTAATTTAAATAATTCAGTCCCTAGTCTCTGATATGTATATGAACCATATCACGCAGGCAAGTTTTCTCTTCATATCAGTGTAAATCAATGTCTTGTGGCGCGTTTCTAACCCTTCTAACCATGCGTAGTTGACATTTTCATACAAGCAGCATTCATCTATATTGGTTCCGAAATGCGAGAGAAATAAAACAAGAGAGTAAAAATACAGAGCAGTGCTACAAACAAACCGCGTACATGTAGTATGCTGGCGGGTACACCGTCGCAAGAAAGATCCGCCCGCAAGACACAGCACCCAGCCTGGTTCGTTTGAACCAAGGTTCCTCAGAATCGGTCGCGACTGATCGGATCGGATCCGTGTCGCACGGATCTGAGCTAGTGCGCAGCTCTCGCTTCCATGTCACAGCAATTTCGAGAGACGACGACATGAGCGGAACTGAGAGTTGTTCGGATCTTCGGATCTTTGCTTAGTACGGTTCGTTCGCTACCGCACTACTAGGTATCTTTTGTGTGTGTCCGTAGTGCTGTAGTATGGGAAGAAATAGCGTGATTATTTTGCTGTGTGTTTCTTATTCCTCTCTGCAGAAAATTTGCTGGCTTGATGGTGCTTGAGGAAATAATAAACGATCAACACGTGCGCGGTACTGGACTGGAATGCCATACAAGCTCGTTTGTGTTGTACCGAGAGCGTGGTATTTTCGTTTGGTTGTACAAATACAACAGCGCGTACTCGAGTGCGTGCTCGAGGGAGTTTCTCTAGGCGCGTGTTTGACAATGATTTCATCAATAAGTGAGCTTGCGCTTTTAAAAAGATCCATGGCCATCAGCTCAATGTAAGGAAGAACTTGGAACAGCTCCTGAGCGGAACGCCCATCTCTACATTAAACACCGGTCGGAGCCAGACACAACAGAACACCTGTTTAAGAGTCTTAAAACAAAAAGCAAAACTCCCATCACAGCGCATTCTCCTCATATCTGGAAATCATCTCGTACTCGAAACTATCCCCGCGCAAGCCAAAGAATACAGTCATTCTAGCAGCCCCACCGCAACTTTTCTTTCCGCCTGCGGAGATGATCAACGCGCCACCAGCACCGCAGACCGACCGTTGTGCTGGTTCTTGGAAACACTTGGATACCATCGAAGGGAAAATCGTATCTCGCCGCCGTGTGGACGGAAGATGATTGGACGCAACAGTCATCGCCATCGCTGCTGCCGTGAACCTGGACGTGACCATATTTCGGACCAGCCAGCACGTCCGAATGCTATCGAATAACGATTTGATCCGTAGAGTACCTAATCAACGGAATCTCCGCTTTTTTGCCGCTTTGTAGATATTATTTTGAACCAATTCACCTGATCTGGCCAGCCATTGCAGCAACAAGGTCACAGGTACTTTGATTCCGAGTTGGCCCCGGCAAGAAGGAAATCTAACACGCTCGCTCCCTTACTCTGTGCTTCCAGAGGTTCATAATCTGCTGCGTCGCGCATTGACTGAATGGTTCGCCGGCAATGTATCCGATTAATTACGGAATCGGTCGTCGGGGGCCGACGATGATACGTGTTTTGCTCGACATTTTGGTGCTGAGGAATCTACACTCAGCGAGACGCACCAGCGTTGAGTGATTAGGATTCCGTCGATCAAAGGGCGATCCGGCTGATTAGTCATTTTATTCATTCCATTTAGATGTAACGGAACAAATCGTATACCTGAACCATGAACAGGTGTGAATTTCTGCAAAGTTCTTTATTTTGACAATGAGCAAAATATTTTTTTACTATGAAGCAAATAAATTGAAATTTCTATGAGCACCATCCTTGCAACAATGTGGAAATATCTCATTAAATCACACAAAATCAACTCAGGCTTTCAAAAGTCATATATTTCATATCCAATGACCTGACTATACGGTTTTAATTACAACTGCCATCCAAAGCCAAAACGACAATCGTACACATTGCTGAAAGAAAGATGAGTTAACGAATGGACAAACAGAAAAAAACTGTTCGTCACAGTTTCGAATTCTGTCAATCATCAAAGTACCATGATCGACAATCACGACGACGAGAAGAGGAAGCGATCGACGTCTCGGTGAAATGGAGACCGATCCCAACCGTGTGACAGCAGGGCAGAGAGGGCAGCACTTGATACCTAACTCACTAAAAATAAAATCTCGTAATTGGCTATTATTATTTCAAGTTCTTTGATTGAAAATCGCCCATCTTCCCACATGACCGTGGCGCAAGTCAAATTGTGAATGATCATCATGTTTTGTAGATATGCATAGCTTTACTGTGCTTATTTGAATTGGCGTTAGATTAAATGATCTTCAAAAACATTGAAAATGCCAGATAATAAACGATCTATAAAATCTGATTTGATTGATCCTCAAATAGATTTGTTGAAAAGGAAGATTGTCATGACAGTAGCTTGGGCTTGAGCTCATCCCTTTCCACGGTTATGGCTGAAATGCCGCAGAATAGAACTACTCCGGGGTTTATGCAGAAATTCAGGCAAACATTAAAACTATGGAATTCAGCCACATGTGTCTCAAAATAAAGAGAAAATCAGCGCAGTTGGAATTCAGACATTTTTCGCACCATCAGACAAGAGATTTGTCGAACACACACCTGACATTAATGTCTGAATTCCACAGACATCTTCCAAATCTAATAGCAATTATTACTAATTCCGATGGAATTCTACAATTATTTAAATTTCGAAAGGAATCATAATACGACAGGAATACTCCTGAGCACCAACAGGATTTCCCCAACCAGAACACTTTCCTGAATTCGAGAGTAGTCTCATAATTCTTATAGGAATTTCACAGGACAAGATTTTTCATATTCCATATGGATTTCTTTTCAAATTAAGACCGGACCTAAAATCGCCTGACTTAAACAAAATTGGTTGTATTCAAACGACTCATTGCCGGAATCAGGAAGAACCCTGAGAAATTCAGACAAACGCTTTCGGAATTTAGATGAACTTTAGGAGTTCCTCCGAATCCCGATAGGAATTCAAATAAAAATTCGGTTGAGCCTTCGTCTAAAATTGAAAATTCTTGGAATTTTTGAGTGAGTGTTCAGGCAGGCAGGTATGGGTAGAATTCTGCATAATTAGAAATTTCTTTTCAGAAATCTGATAAAACTGGAGGGTTGAGATAAATTAAGATGGAATTCGGATGAATCAATGTTGAAAACTTGTCGGAATTCGGATTAAAACCTGTCGGAATTCAAATGAATTTTGTCAGAGCTCGAATAAATACCTGTCGGAATTCAGAAGAATCCTGTCAAGTAAATTCCTCCTGTAATTTGAATAAATCCTGTTTGGATCCTGCTGTAATATGGAAATCAAAGGTCAAAGGTCGAATTGATTAGTAAGTCGAATTAATTCCCGTTGAATTTAGTGAATTCGGTGGGAATTCGAATTTTCTGAGAGTATTCAATGAGTTCCTGTCGAATTCGGATGAATCCTGTCGAATTGAATTAGGTCCCGTCGGAGTTCAGAAAAATGCTGTCGAAATTCGGATGAAATCTTATCTCGGAAATACTAACTGAAGGATTTCTAATAAATAACTGACGTTGGTATCGGATGAATTTCTGTCGAATTTTATACTCCTTATACTTATACTTATACTGTCGAAACTAGGATTAATTGAATCGAATTCAATGAAATCCTGTTGAAATTGAATGAATTACTGCCGGATCCGGATCAATTCTTGTGTCGAATCAAATCTGTCACCATTCCGATCAATACTGTCGGAATTTGAGGGTTTCAGCTGAATTTCGATCACTTCGTCGAATTCCGATCAATTTTGCCGGATTCTGATCTATTCCTGTCGGATTTCCGATCAACTCTTGTCGGAATTCGGATCAACTCTCTAGGAATTGGGATCACCTGCGGAATTAACTAAATTTCTGTCGGAATTCGAATAAAGTCCTGTCGGAATTAGGTGAAATACTTTCGAATTTGGACACATTCATGGTCGGATTTCGATCAATTCCTGTCGGCATTCCGATATCTCCTGTCGGAATTCGAACGATTTTCGTTTGGCAGTTCCTGTGACTTCCGATCAATTCCAGTCGGAATTCGGATCAATTATTACGAATTCAAAAATTCCTGTCGAAATTCGGATTAATTTGCAGAATTCGGATCAAATACTGTCGGATTCGGATCACCTGTCGAAATTGAATGAACTTTGTCAGAATTGAAAGCATTCTTGTTGGCATTCTATCAAATCCTGTCGGAACTCGGATAAGTTAAAGTCAGATTATAGATCAGTTCCTTCGAATGATTTTTTGAACTCTAATGAACTCTTCGAATTTTTGACCAGTCCGTCAGACTTCCGATCAATTCCAGAATTAATGAACTGTAGACGGTTGTGGGGAGTTCATGATTCTGGTTGAATTCGAATGAATTCCTGGTCGGAATTCGAATGAACGGTCGTGGATTGAATGAATTCGGTCGGAATTCGAATGAATTCCTGTGAATTGAATGAATTCCTGGTCGGAATTGAATGAACTCCTGGTCGAATTGAATGAATTCGTTTGAATTGAATGAATTCTGGTCGGAATTGAATGAATTCTGGTCGGAATTCGAATGAACTCTGGTCGAATTGAATGAATTCTGGTCCTGGAATTGAATGAATTCTTCGGAATTGAATGATCTGGTCGGAATTCGAATGATCTTGGTCGGAATTGAATGAATTCTGGTTGAATTGAATGAATTCTCGGTCGGAATTGAATGAACTTGGTCGAATTTGAATGAATTCCTGTCGGAATTCGAATGAATTCTGGTCGGAATTCGAATGAATTCGGTCGACTGAATGAATTCCTTGGCGGAATTCTTATCAATCTCTATCGATCTGAATCGAATCGTGAATCATGAATTGTCGGAGGAATTCTGTCGAATTCGACGAATTCCGCGAGAATGTCGGAATTGAACCTGTCGGAATTCGGATGAATTCCGCCTGAATTCGGATGAATTCGTCACGATGAATCGTGAATTGCGATCTGAATTGGATGAATTCCGTTGAATTCGATGAATCTCTGTCGGAATTCGGATGAATTCTGTCGAATTGGATGAATTCCCGTCGGAATTCTGGATGACCTGTCGGAATTCGAACCTGTCGGTTTCTGGATGAATTCCGTCGAATTCGGATGAATTAACTGTCGGAATTCGGATGAATTAATGTCGACGGAGAATTCCTGTCGGAATTGGAGAATTCCTGTCGGATTCGGATGAATCTTCCTGGATTCGGATGAATTCTGTCGGAATCGGATGATATTCCTGTCGGACTGACGAATCTGTCGATTCGATGAATCTCGTCGGAATTCGGATTTAACCTGTCGGAATTCGGAGAACCTGTCGAATTCGGAGAATCGTCGGAATTGACGTCGAACGCGGATGAATCCTGTCATGTCGGATGAATCCTGTCGAATTGAACGAATTTTTTTTTTCACCCTGACACACGAATTTTCACTCCTCTACTCGGGGGAATCGTATTAAGTGGAGCGGAATGCGCCAGACGGAGGCGTGTATCGGGCTATTGGGAATCTACAGTCGGAACTAGTTTATGTTGATTTTTCGCGGCAAATAAGAGCTGTTGGAGGAAGGAGACTTTCAGCTGCAGCGTTCGAGAAAATCGACTGTGATTGGGAAAATGCCGGCACGGATGTCGAATGGGTAGTTATAGACGTGGGGCGGGCATGAAGTTGGAGACTGACTGCGCTGAAGGATAGAGAGCGACATAATGAGTTTGTAAACGATTGAGATATTCGATTTCGTGTCTAATCATGTCCGCACTAATGATCTGCTTTCCGATACGTATTCATTGGAATGGATTTGATTCACGGACAAGACTATCATATGTGCTGTCGCACGGCATGAGAGAATTAATTAAGTCAACCATTGGCGATTGGGCGTTGCATAAAGAAGAAAAAGGAACATAATCTAACTTGAAGGATTGAAGAACAATCTGCTTCAAGATTCCATAATACCTCTGGTAATCTGAAACAGATACTTTTAGAAATATGAAAACTTTTCCTAAAAATATAAAACAGCTTCTTACAAAAAATATAGACCTATCCAACGGCAACAGGCACTCCAGTAATCCGGATATAAATGCAGATATTCCCAAGAATATGGAGCGGACAACTGGAGCAGTTTTCTACGGGACTATAAGGAATAATCCGTATGGAAATTTAGATAGATTCGGTTATGAATCAGCGACAGATTTTGATGAGAATCTGTGGCATATGCCGTGTGGAAACTGAGACAGATTCCATTACCAAACTGAGGCAATATTCGCTAAGAACTTGAGGCAGATTCCTTTAGGAATATGAGGCAGATTCCGTTGGAAATCTTAGGCAAATTCCTTGGGGAATCTGAAGCTAACTCCATTAGGAAACTAAGGCAGCATCTGCGGTTGAGAATATGGAGCACTGGAATCTGCGACAGATGCCGATGTTAATCTGAGACAGATTCCGATGGAAATCTGAGACAGATTCCGTTGGGGATCTGAGACGGATTCCGTTGGGAATTTGAAACAGATTCCGTTGGGAATCTGCAACAGATTCCGTTGCTAACCTGCAACAGATTCCTTTGGGAATCTGACACAAAATTCCGATGAGAATCCGAGACAGATACGGATGGAAATCTGAGACTGATTCCGAAGAGAATCTGCGACAGATTCCGATGGAAATCTGAGACAGATTCCGAAAGTAATCCGAGACAGATTCCAATGGACATCTGAGACAGATTCCGTTAGGAATCTGAAACACATTCCATTGGGAATCTGAAACAAATTCCTTTGGAAATCTGAGACAAACTTCTATGGAAATTTGAGACAGATTCCAATGGAAATCTGAGACAGATTCCGATGGGAATCTGAGACAGATTCCGATGGGAATCTGAGACAGATTCCGATGGGAATCTGAGACAGAATCCGATGGGAGTCTGAGACAGATTCCGTTGCGAATCTGAGACAAGTTCCGTTAGGAATCTGAGACAGATTCCGTTGGAAATCTGAGACAGATTCCGTTGGAAATCTGAGACAGATTCCGTTGGCAATTTGAGACAGATTCCGTTTGAAATGTGAGACAGATTCTGCTGGCGATTTGAGACAGATTCAGTTGGCAATTTAAGAAAGATTCCGTTGGCAATTTGAGACAGAATTCATTGATAATTTGAGACAGATATTCCGTTGGCAATTTGAGGCAGGTTTCGTCTGAAAACTGAGACAAATTCCGTTGGGAATCGGAAACAGATTACGTTGGGAATCGGAAACAGATTCCATTGGGAATCTGAGACAGAAAAAAAATAATGTGAGACAGATTCCGCTGAGATTCTGAGACAGATTTCATTTTAAATCTTAGACAAATTTCTATGGTAATTTGAGACAGATTCCAATGGAAATCTGAGACAGATTCCGATGGAAATCTGAGACAGATTCCGATGGTAATCTGAGACAGATTCCGTTGGCAATTTGGGACAGATTCAGTTGGCAATTTGGGAGAGATTCAGTTGGCAATTTGAGACAGATTCCGTTGTTAATCTAAGGCAAGTTTCGTCTGGAAACTGAGACAGATTCCGTTGGGAATCAGAAACAGATTACGTTGGGAATGGAAACAGATTCCGATGGGAGTCTGAGACAGATTCCGTTGGGAATCTAAGACAGTTTCCGTTGGGAATTTGAAATAGATTTTGGAACATATTCCGTTGGGATTCTGAGACAGATTTTGTTGGGAATCTGAGACAGATTCCGTTGGCATTTGAGAATGATTCCATTGGGAATTTGAGACAGATTCCGTTGTAAATCTGAGAAAGATTCCGTTGGGTATCTGCGACATATTCCGTTGGGTATCTGCGACATATTCCGTTGGGAATCTGAGACAAATTCTGTTGGTAATCTGAGACAGATTCTGTTGAGAATCTGAGACAGATTCCGTTGGAAATTTGAGACACGTTCTGCTGGCAATTTGAGACACATTCCGTTGGCAATTTTCGGCAGGTTTCGCCTGGAATCTCAGACAGATTCCGTTGGGATTCTGAGCCAGATTTCGTTGGGATTCTGAGCCAGATTTCGTTGGGATTCTGAGCCAGATTTCGTTGGGAATCTGAGACAGATTCCGTTGGGATTCTGAGCCAGATTTCGTTGGGAATCTGAGATAGCTTCTGTTGGGAGTCTGAGACAGATTTCGTTGGGAGTCTGTGACAGATTTCGTTGGGAATCTGAAACATATTCCGTTGGAAATCTGAGACAGATTCCGTTGGGAATCTGAGACAGATTCCGTTGGGAATCTGAGACAGATTCCGTTGGGAATCTGAGATGGATTCCGTTGGGAATCTGAGCCAGAATCCGAAGGGAATCTGAGACTGGTTCCGATGGGAAACTGAGACAGATTGCGATCGGAATCTGAGCCAGATTCCGTTGAGAATCTGGGACAAATTCCGATGGGAATCTGAGACAGATTCCATTTTAAATCTGATACTGATTCTGATGAGAATTTGTGACAGATTCCGATGGGAATCTTAGACAAATTTCGTTGGGAATCTAAGACAGATTCCGATGGAATCTGAAACAGATTCCGATGGGAATCGGGGACAGACTCCGTTAGAATTTGAACAGATTCCGATCGAAATCTGAGACAGTTTTCGTTGGGAATCTGAGACATATTCTATTGGAAGGCTGATGCAGATTCTGATGAGAATTTGTGACAGATTTCGTTGGAAATCTGAAATAGTTTCCGTTGGGAATCTGAGACAGATTCCGTTGGAAATTTGAGAACGATTCCATTGGGAATTTGAGACAGATTCTGTTGTGAATCTGAAACAGATTCAGTTGTAAATCTGAGACAGATTCCGTTGGGAATCTGAGACAAATTCCGTTGGGAATCTGAGACAGATTCCGATGGGAATCTGAGGCAGATTTTGTTGGAAACAGATTCTGCTGGCAATTTGAGACACATTCCGTTGGCAATTTGGGACAGATTCCGTTGGGAATCTGAGACAGATTCCGTTGGGATTCTGAGCCAGATTCCATTGGGAATCTGAGACAGATTCTGTTGGGAGTCTGAGACAGATTTCGTTGGGAATCTGAGACACATTTCGTTGGGACTATAAAACAGATTCCGATGGGAATCTGAGACATATTCTATTGGAAGGTTGATGCAGATTCCGATGGGAATCTGAGACAGATCCGTTGGGAATCTGAGACAGATTCCGTTGGGAATCTGAGTCAGATTCCGTTGAGAATCTGAGACAGATCCGTTGGGAATTTGAAACAGATTCCGTTGGGTATCTGAGACAGATTCAGTTGGGAATCTGAGACTGTTTACGTTGGGAATCTGAGACCGATTCCGTTGGGAATCTGAGACAGATTCCGTTGGGAATCTGAGACAGATTCCGTTGGGCATCTGAGACACATTTCGTTGGGACTATAAAACAGATTCCGATGGGAATCTGAACAGATTCCGTTGGGAATCTGAGACATATTCTATTGGAAGGCTGATGCAGATTCCGATGGGAATCTGAGACAGATTCCGTTGAGAATCTGAGACAGATTCCGTCGGGAATCTGAGACAGATTTCGTTGGCGATTTGAAACAGATTCCGTTGGCGATTTGAAACAGATTCCATTGGGAATTTGAGACAGATTCCGTTGGGAATCTGAGACAGATTCCATTGGGAATCTGAGACAAATTCCGTTGGGAATCTGAGACAAATTCCGTTGGGAATCTGAGACAAATTCCGTTGGGAATCTGAGACATATTCCGTGGGGAATCTGAGACAGATTCCGTGAGGAATTGAAGACAGATTCCGTTGGGAATCTGAGAAAGATTTCGTTTGAAATCTGAGACTGTTTACGTTGGGTATCTGAGACAGAATCCGTTGGGAATTTGAAACAGATTCCGATGGAAATCTCACACAGTTTCTGTTGGGAATCTGAATCTGAAACACATTCCGTATGCGTTGGGAATCGGAAACATATTCCGATGGGAGCCTTAGACAGATTCCGATGGGAATCTGAGACAGATTCCGTTGGGAATTTGAAATAGATTTTGGAACAGATTCCGTTGGGAATCAGAGACAGATTCCGTTGGGAATCCGAGGCAGATTCCGTTGGGAATCTGAGGCAGATTCCGTTGGGAATCTGAGGCAGATTCTGTTGGGAATCTGAGACACATTTCGTTGGGACTATAAAACAGATTCCGTTGGGAATCTGAGACATATTCCGTTGGGAATCTTAGACAGATTCCGTTGGGAATCTGAAACACATTCCGTAGGGAATCTGAGACAGATTCCGAAGGGAATCTAAGACAGATTCCGTTGGGAATTTGAGACAGATTCCGTTGGGAATCTGAGACAGATTCCGTTGGGAATCTGAGACAGATTCCGTTGGGAATCTGAGACAGATTCCGTTGGGAATCTGAGACATATTCCGTTGGGAATCTGAGACAGATTCCGATGGGAATCTGAGACAGATTCCGTTGGGAATCTGAGACAGATCCGTTGGGAATTTGAAACAGATTCCGTTGGGAATTTAAGACAGATTCCGTTGGGAATCTGAGACAGATTCCATTGGGAATCTGAGACAGAATTCGATGGGAATCTGAGACAGATTCCGTTGTTAAATCTAAGACAGATTCCGTTGGGAATCTGCGACAGATTCCGTTGGAAATCTGAGACAGATTCCGTTGGAAATCTGAGACAGATTCCGTTGGAAATCTGAGACAGATTCCGTTGGAAATCTGAGATAGATTCCGTTGGGAATCTGAGAAAGATTTCGTTTGAAATCTGAGACTGTTTACGTTGGGTATCTGAGACAGATTCCGTTGGGAATTTGAAACAGATTCCGATGGAAATCTCACACAGTTTCTGTTGGGAATCTGAGACACATTCCGTTGGGAATCTCAGACAGATGCGTTGGGAATCGGAAACAGACTCCGATGGGAGCCTGAGACAGATTCCGATGGGAATCTGAGACAGTTTCCGTTGGGAATTTGAAATAGATTTTGGAACAGATTCCGTTGGGTATCTGCGACATATTCCGTTGGGAATCTGAGACAGATTCCGTTGGGAATCTGAGACAGATTCCGTTGGGAATCTGAGACAGATTCCGTTGGGAATCTGAGACAGATTCCGTTGGGAATCTGAGACAGATTCCGTTGGGAATCTGAGACAGATTCCGTTGGGAATCTGAGACACATTTCGTTGGGACTATAAAACAGATTCCGATGGGAATCTGAGACAGATTCCGTTGGGAATCTGAGACAGATTCCGTTGGGAATCTGAGACAGATTCCGCTGGGAATCTGAGACATATTCTGCTGGGAATCTGAGACAGATTCCGCTGGGAATCTGAGACAGATTCCGCTGGGAATCTGAGACAGATTCCGCTGGGAATCTGAGACAGATTCCGATAAACTTTAGTGCGGGCTTAAATAATTAAACTATGTCGGGTTCGGGTTAAGTACGAGTTTACGAATACAAAAATTCTCGGGTACGGGTCGGTTTCGGGTTTGACAAAAAAAAAATATTCCGGGTTCGGGTCGGGTCCGGGTTTGAAGGAAATTTACAAATCGGGTTCGGATTTGCAAAATGTGAAACCCGACCATTCAAAGTAGGCATAATTTTTATTTCTTCAACTTAAATTCAATTAATTTTAATTTATTTTTCAGTAGATTTCCAGTTCAAGTGTTTGGCCACCTGGCCCTTCTTCTTTAGTTTTTTTTCCTTGTTTCTTTTATATAGATAATTGTTTTGTGTTCCAATTTTACATTTTAACTCTGAGGAGGCATTAGTTAATGAAGTAGACATAACCTTTCCCTTTGCTTTATAACGGGCAGATGCGTTAATTCATAGAAGGACTCTCTTTCTTTTCTTTATACCGAGCAAACATGTCCATTTCAAGAAGGCATTGCTTTCTTTGTGTTATACCGACCGGATGCAGTCATTCAAAGAAAGAATTACAATCTTTCATTATTTAAATCACAATTTAAAAAAAATAGCCCGGATTGCATGTAATTAAGTAGCACTCGGTAAATATTTCAATAATAATTCTTTAAACTGAATTCCGCCAAATGGCATTCCGCGGAATGACTTTCGGTGAAATGGTACAAATACCTATATATTTGGAAAAATAAATAAAAATATAAGAAAAATATATAAAGCTCTTTTAGTGGAATGTATTCAACCGTCTGAGACGAATTAAGTGCTCTCCATTTAATTCCACTAGTTAATTTTTGTTATCTTTGCAGATACGTATTTCGACCACAACTGTGTGGTCGTCTTCAGTGTCTCGTAAGTCGAGTCAAGTACGAGACACTGAAGACGCCTACACAGTTGTGGTCGAAATACGTATCTGCAAAAATAACGAAAATTAACTAGTGGAATTAAATGGAGAGTACTTAATTCGTCTTAGACGGTTAAAAATATAAATTTTTGAATCAAAATGGAGAAATTGGCACCTCTGATTGATACTGCAAAGGACTTGCTGAGATTTCTGTCAAAGTTGCTGAAAATCACATCATTTTTGCCGGGATATCAGTATTTATTTTGCTGGACACACGGCTGCGATTTTTGCCGAGCTGCAGCAATTATTACTAAGTGTGTAAAGATTTACCATATAAAGACTATTTTCCGTAATGTTTCCGTATAAGGAGCAAAATGAATGGTCTCTCGACATCTGCTCAGATAAATACCTAAGAATTGTCCAAAATATATATTCTTATGACAATTTAAACATTTCAAACTGCATAAACTTTGGATATTTCATCGAGAAAAATCGTGAATTTGTTGGTTGATAAATGGTAGCTCAAACTTCTTGTTTAGGCTTTTTTAAGTCCTGAGAAAATTCTTTAGGTTTTGAAATTATTCTTGGGTTTCAGATTTATCTTCTTCTTCTTTTTCTTATTGGCATTACATCCCCACACTGGGACAGAGCCGCCTCGCAGCTTAGTGTTCATTAAGCACTTCCACAGTTATTAACTGCTAGGTTTCTAAGCCTGGTTATCCCGTAACACGGTAGATCACTTTGACGTAGTGTGTTGCGGTGTAAGATCTACCAAACAGAGTCCTAGTTTAATCAATTTTCCTAGCTAGGGCAATAAGTTGTGGTAATTAAGGATTCATCGTATTTAGTCCCCGCTACCAACAGCAGTCTCAGAAATAAATGATTAATGTTACCTTGCAGACAGTTGAAAGACTCGAATTCCTCTGGTTTGAGGCTAAACTGTATGCAGCGGAAACAACTTTTCAAGCAATTAGTTAAAAAAAAACCTCGGTACCCATCCCTAGGCTGAACTGACTGCTGGAAAAATCGAGTTAGGGGTTTAAATACGTACTAACTCTTCTTGAACTGGTGAACAATGGTAGTGAGAGGAACACACGGAAGTTCTTATTACTGAACAAATTCTCTTGCTTGAAATGGTCTTGTAGACAGAGCTAAATCCCGGGTTTTAAGAGTTTTACTGGTGATATTCTAGAAGCAAGACAAGGATGTGGCTAGGGCTCCGATGCATGGCCAAAAACAGTATTACTGTTATGTTTTCTCAAGACAGGATTGATTTCCTATTGATAAGGGGCGCACCTTCATTGGGATTGCTCTCTGTGAAGGGTCTGAATAGCGGGACCTTGTCATTATACCGATACTTCATTGCTTGTCAATAGTAATGGAGTGATTCGACATGCCCTTATACACTAAGGATACGGGTAACGATACAAACGATCTAATAACTGGTCGCAGCACACACCGAACAGGAGAAAAAAAGCCTGGTTACCATTTGTGCATTCGTATATCATGAAGGTTGGCTAACAGGATGATACCTTTATGCCCAGGAAGTCGAGACAATTTCCAATCAAAACTGCCTGCCTAGACCGGCACAGGAATCGAACCCTGCCACCCTCAGCATGGTCTTGCTTTGTAGACGCGCGTCTTACACTGCACAGCTAAGGAGGGCCCTTATAAACTATATAAATCTATGTCTAAAAATAATTATATAAATTTCTTTCATAAAAAGTGCTGTTTTACACAATTGTGCCGGAAGTTTTCCGAATAAGTTAAAATCCATAACAAACAGTATTGCACATTATTCTATGACTTGCCTCCAAAGTTGTGCTTTCCAGTGATGAAGGGAGGAAAATTTTAAAAAATTATTAAAATCGAATAAAACAAACTTATCAGATTTCACTTGGCATAAGACGAACTAATTTATTTATTTGTAATCTTTGATCAGTATATACTTGACACGACTTGAGAAACTAAAGACGTCTTTACTGTTGAAGTCTAAATACGTATACTTGTAAAGATAGCAAAGTAATGGAATTAAGTAGTGCATAAAAAATAAGGCCACTAAATAAGCACACAATTTCGTTTTCATCGAATTTGTTGAATAATGTTTTAGTAATACAAATATGTTTTTTATTTAATCTATTGCCCCTTCAAATTGAAGTTTTTGACCAAAAGATATTAGGAGGAACATAATTTTTTGAAATTATTAACTTCAAATAAAATCCATGTGCAGTGACAAATGCAAATGAAATTAAAGTCACTATTTAGTCACTTTTCCTGCTGCTGAAAGTCACTATTTGGTCCTTTTTTCGCCATCGTTGGTCACTATATAGTCACTATTTTGAACATTATTGATCGCTACCAGCCCTGGAAATGAAGTAAGAAGTAGAAAGGAAGAAATAAGAAGTAAAAGTGACAAGTGAGAAATGTGATGTGAGAAGTGAGGAACGGAGAAGTAAGAAAGAAGGAAGAAAAAAGGAAAATATAAAAAGAAAGAAAGAAGGAAGGAAGAAGAAGGAGATAAGACAAAATGAAGCAAAACACAAGAAAGAAGGAGGAAGCAAATAACAGTAAAAGAGAAGAAAGATGGAAGAAATGAAGAACAAAGAAGAGAGAAATAAGAAAGAAAGAAGGAAGAAAGATGAAATAAGGAAGAAAGAAGGAAAAAAGAAGAAAAAAAGAAAAAAGAAAGAAGAAAGCAAGTAGGAAGAAGAAGGAAAAAAAGGAAGTAATAAGGAAGAAAAAAGGTGGAAAAAAGGAAGCAAGATGAAGGAAAGAAGAAAGCAAAAAGAAAAAAGAAAGAAATTAGAAATAAAGAAGATGAAATATTGAAGGAAAAAAGAAGTAAGAAAGAAGAAATGAGGAAAAAGAATTGAAGGAAGGAATAGAATAGAAAGAAAAAGGAAGATGAAATAAGAAGAGAGAAGAGAACAGAAAGACCTTTCGTCCTTTCGACTTTTGTCCTTCGATCTTTTAACGCAGTATTTTTGTTTCGACCTTTTATCCCTTCGACCTTTTATCCCTTCGACCTTTTGTCCTTTCGACCTTCAAAATTTTGTCCCACAACTCTCAAATTGCCAGCAGAATCTGTCTCACATTTCCAACGGAATCTGTCCCTAATTGCCAACGGAATCTGTCTCAAATTGCCAACGGAATTTATCCCAAATTGCCAACGGAATCTGTCTCAATTTCTCAACGGAATCTGCCTCAGATTCCCAACCGAATCTGTCTCAGATTCTCAACGGAATCTGCCGCAGGTTCCTAATGGAATATATCGTAGATTCCCAATGGAATCTGTCTTAGATTCCCAACGGAATCTGTCTCAGATTCCCAACAGAATCTGTCTCAGATTCTTAACGGCTTAACGGAATATGTCTCAGATTCTCAACAGAATCTGTCTCAGATTCCCAACGGAATGTGTCACAGATTCCCAACGGAATGTGTCACAGATTCCCAACGGAAGCTGTCTCAGATTAACATCGAAATCTGTCTCAGATTCCCAACGGAATCTGTCTCAGTTGCCCAACGGAATCTGTCTCAGATGCTTAACGGAATCTGGCTCAGTTGCCCAACGGAATCTTTCTCAAATGCCCAACGGAATCTGTCTCAGATTCCCAACGGAATGTGCTCACAGATTCCCAACGGAAGCCGTCTCAGATTTACATCGAAATCTGTCTCAGATTCCCAACGGGTTTCTGTCTCAGATTCCCAACGGAATCTGTCTCAGATTCCCAACGGACTCTGTCTCAGATTCCCAACGGACTCTGTCTCAGATTCCCAACGGAATCTGTCTCAGATTCCCAACGGAATTTGTCTCAGATTCCCAACGGACTCTGTCTAAGATTCAACGGAATCTGTCTCAGATTCCCAACGGAATTCGTCTCAGATTCCCAACGGAATCTGTCTCAGATTCAACGGAATCTGTCTCAGATTCCATCGGAATCTGTCTCAGATTCCCATCGAAATCTGTCTCAGATTCCCATTGAATCTGTCTCAGATTCCATCGGAATCTGTCTCAGATTCCCAACAGAATCTTTCTAAGATTCCCATCGGAATCTGTCTCAGTTTCAACGGAATCTTTCTTAGATTCCCAACAGAATCTGTCTCAGATTCTCAACGGAATCTGTCTCAGAATCCCAACGGAATCTGTCTCAGATTCCCAACGAAATCTTTCTCAGAATCCCAACGGAATCTGTTCCAAAATGTATTTCAAATTCTCAACGGAAACTGTCTCAGATTCCCATCGGAATCTGTCTCAGGCTCCCATCGGAATCTGTTTCCGATTCCCAACGCATCTGTCTGAGATTCCCAACGGAATGTGTCTCAGATTCCCAACAGAAACTGTGTGAGATTTCCATCGGAATCTGTTTCAAATTCCCAACGGAATCTGTCTCAGATACCCAACGTAAACAGTCTCAGATTTCAAACGAAATCTTTCTCAGATTCCCAACGGAATCTGTCTCAATTTCCAACGGAATCTGTCTCAGATTCCCCACGGAATATGTCTCATATTCCCAACGGAATCTGCCTCAGATTCTCAGCGAAATCTGTCTCAGATTCCCAAACGGAGTCTGTCTCAGATTCAACGGAATCTGTCTCAGATTCCCAACGGAATCTGTTCAGATTCCCAACGGAATCTGTCCAGATTCCCAACGGAATCTGTCTCAGACTCAACGGAATCTATCTCAGATTCTCAACGGAATCTGTCTCAGATTCCCACGGAATCTATCCCAGATTCCCAATGGAATCTGTCTCAGATTCCTCAATGGAATCTGTCTCAGATTCTAATGGAATCTGTCTCAGATTCCAACGGACTCTGTCTCAGATTCCCATCGGAATCTGTTCAGATTCCCAACGGAATCTGTCTCAGATTCTATCGGAATCTGTCTCATTCCCTATCGGAATCTGTCTCAGATTCCCTACGGAATGTGTTTCAGATTCCCTACGGAATGTGTTTCAGATTCCCAACGGAATCTGAGACAGATTCCGATGGGAGCCTGAGACAGATTCCGATGGGAATCTGAGACATATTCCGTTGGGAATCTGAGACAGATTCCGATGGGAATATGAGACAGATTCCGATAGGAATCTGAGACAGATTCCGTTGGGAATCTGAGACAGATTCCGTTGGGAATCTGAGACATATTCCGTTGGGAATCTGAGACAGATTCCGTTGGGAATCTGAGACAGATTCCATTGGGAATCTGAGACAGATTCCATTGGGAATCTGAGACAGATTCCATTGGGAATCTGGGATAGATTCCGTTGGGAATCTGAGACAGATTCCGTTGAGAATCTGAGATAGATTCCGTTGGGAGTCTGAGACAGATTCCGTTGGGAATCTGAGACAGATTCCGTTGGGAATCTGAGACAGATTCCGTTGGGAATCTGAGACAGATTCCGTTGGGAATCTGAGACAGATTCCGTTGGGAATCTGAGACAGATTCCGTTGGGAATCTGAGACAGATTCCGTTGGGAATCTGAGACAGATTCCGTTGGGAATCTGAGACATATTCCGTTGGGAATCTGAGAAAGATTTCGTTTGAAATCTGAGACTGTTTACGTCGGGTATCTGAGACAGAATCCGTTGGGAATTTGAAACAGATTCCGATGGAAATCTCACACAGTTTCTGTTGGGAATCTGAGACATATTCCGTTGGGAATCTGAGACAGAGTCCGTTGGGAATCTGAGACAGATTCCATTGGGAATCTGAGACAGATTCCATTGGGAATCTGAGACAGATTCCATTGGGAATCTGAGACAGATTCCGTTGGGAATCTGAGACAGATTCCGTTGGGCATCTGAGACAGAATCCGTTGGGAATCTGAGACAGATTCCGTTGGGAATCTGAGACAGATTCCGTTGGGAATCTGAGACAGAATCCGTTGAGAATCTGAGACAGATTCCGTTGAGAATCTGAGACAGATTCCGTTGGGAATCTGAGACAGATTCCGTTGGGAATCTGAGACAGATTCCGTTGGGAATCTGAGAAAGATTTCGTTTGAAATCTGAGACTGTTTACGTCGGGTATCTGAGACAGAATCCGTTGGGAATTTGAAACAGATTCCGATGGAAATCTCACACAGTTTCTGTTGGGAATCTGAGACATATTCCGTATGCGTTGGGAATCGGAAACATATTCCGATGGGAGCCTGAGACAGATTCCGATGGGAATCTGAGACAGTTTCCGTTGGGAATTTGAAATAGATTTTGGAACAGATTCCGTTGGGAATCTGAGACAGATTCCGTTGGGAATCTGAGACAGATTCCGTTGGGAATCTGAGACAGATTCCGTTGGGAATCTGAGACAGATTCCGTTGAGAATCTGAGACAGATTCTGTTGGGAATCTAAGAAAGATTCCGTTGGGAAACTGAGACAGATTCCGATGGGAATCTTAGAAAGATTCTGTTGGGAATCTGAGACAGATTCCGATGGGAATCTGAGACAGATTCCGATGGGAATCTGAGACAGATTCCGATGGGAATCTGAGACAGATTCCGATGGGAATCTGAGACAGATTCCGTTGGGAATCTGAGACAGATTCCGTTGGGAATCTGAGACAGATTCCGTTGGGAATCTGAGACAGATTCCGTTGGGAATCTGAGACAGATTCCGTTGGGAATCTGAGACAGATTCCGTTGGGAATCTGAGACAGATTCCGTTGGGAATCTGAGACAGAGTCCGTTGGGAATCTGAGACAGAGTCCGTTGGGAATCTGAGACAGATTCCGTTGGGAATCTGAGACAGATTCCGTTGGGAATCTGAGACAGAGCCCGTTGGGAATCTGAGACAGATTTCGATGTAAATCTGAGACAGCTTCCGTTGGGAATCTGTGACACATTCCGTTGGGAATCTGAGACAGATTCCGTTGGGCATTTGAGAAAGATTCCGTTGGGCAACTGAGCCAGATTCCGTTGGGCATCTGAGACAGATTCCGTTGGGCAACTGAGACAGATTCCGATGGGAATCTGAGACAGATTTCGATGTTAATCTGAGACAGCTTCCGTTGGGAATCTGTGACACATTCCGTTGGGAATCTGTGACACATTCCGTTGGGAATCTGAGACAGATTCTGTTGAGAATCTGAGACATATTCCGTTAAGCCGTTAAGAATCTGAGACAGATTCTGTTGGGAATCTGAGACAGATTCCGTTGGGAATCTAAGACAGATTCCATTGGGAATCTACGATATATTCCATTAGGAACCTGCGGCAGATTCCGTTAGGAATCTGAGACAGATTCCATTGGGAATCTGAGGCAGATTCCGTTGAAAAATTGAGACAGATTCCGTTGGCAATTTGGGATAAATTCCGTTAGCAATTTGAGACAGATTCCGTTGGCAATTAGGGACAGATTCCGTTGGAAATGTGAGACAGATTCTGCTGGCAATTTGAGGGTTGTGGGACAAAATTTTGAAGGTCGAAAGGACAAAAGGTCGAAGGGATAAAAGGTCGAAACAAAAATACTGCGTTAAAAGATCGAAGGACAAAAAGTCGAAAGGACGAAAGGTCTTTCTTTTCTCTACTCTCTTCTTATTTCATCTTCCTTTTTCTTTCTATTCTATCCCTTCATTTAATTCTTGTTCCTCATTTCTTCTTTCCTACTTCTTTTTTCCTTCAATATTTCATATTCTTGATTTCTAATTTCTTTCTTTTTTCTTATTTTCTTTCTTCTTTCCTTCTTCTTTCCTTCATCTTGCTTCCTTTTTTCCACCTTTTTTCTTTTTTATCCCTTCCTTTTTTCCTTCTTTCTTCCTACTTGCTTCCTTCTTTCGTTCTTATTTTTTCCTCCTTTCTTCCTTATTTGATCTTTCTTCCTTCTTTCTTTCTTATTTCTCTCCTCTTTGTTCTTCATTTCTTCCATCTTCCTTCTCTTTTACTGTTACTTGCGTTCTCCTTGTTTCTTGTGTTTTGATTCATTTTGTATTATCTCCTTCTTCTTCCTTTCTTCTTTCTTTCTTTTTTATTTTCCTTTTTTCTTACTTCTCCGTTCCTCACTTCTCACATCACATTTCTCACTTGTCACTTTTACTTCTTATTTCTTCCTTTCTACTTCTTACTTCTCATTTCCAGGGCTGGTAGCGATCAATAATGTTCAAAATAGTGACTTTAGTGACCAACGATGGCGAAAAAAGGGACCAAATAGTGACTTTCAGCAGCAGGAAAAGTGACTAAATAGTGACTTTTAATTTCATTTGCATTTGTCACTGCACATGGATTTTATTTGAAGTTAATAATTTTCAAAAATTATGTCTCCTCCTAATATATTTTGGTCGAAAACTTCAATTTGAAAGGGCAATAAATTAAATAAGCAAAAAAAAATTTTGTATTACTAAAACATTATTCAACAAATCCGATGAAAACGAAATTGTGTGCTTATTTAGTGGCCTTATTTTTTATGCACTACTTAATTCCATTACTTTGCTATCTTTACAAGTATACGTATTTAGACTTCAACAGTAAAGACGTCTTTAGTTTCTCAAGTCGTGTCAAGTATATACTGATCAAAGTTTACAAATAAATAAAATAGTTCGTCTTATGCCAAGTGAAATCTGATAAGTTTGTTTTATTTGATTTTAATAATTTTTTTTAAATTTTCCTCCCCTTCATCACTGGAAAAGCACAACTTTGGAGGCAAGTCATACAGAATAATGTGCAATAATGTTTGTTATGGATTTTAACTTATTCGGAAAAACTTCGCTGGTGTGTAAAAACAGCACTTTTTTATGACAGAAATTTATATAATTATTTTTAGACATAGATTTAAATAGTTTATAAAGGGGCCCTCCTTAGCCGTGCGGTAAGACGCGCGTCTACAAAGCAAGACCATGCTGAGGGTGGCAGGGTTCGATTCCCGGTGCCGGTCTAGGCAGGCAGTTTTCGGATTGGAAATTGTCTCGACTTCCCTGGGCATAAAGGTATCATCCTGTTAGCCTCATGATATACGAATGCACAAATGGTAACCAGGCTTAGAAACCTAGCAGTTAATAACTGTGGAAGTGCTTAATGAACACTAAGCTGCGAGGCGGCTCTGTCCCAGTGTGGGGATGTAATGCCAATAAGAAAAAGAAGAAGAAGAAGAAGAAGAAGAAGAAGATAAATCTGAAACCCAAGAATAATTTCAAAACCTAAAGAATTTTCTCAGGACTTAAAAAAGCCTAAACAAGAAGTTTGAGCTACCATTTATCAACCAACAAATTCACGATTTTTCTCGATGAAATATCCAAAGTTTATGCAGTTTGAAATGTTTAAATTGTCATGAGAATATATTTTGGAAAATTCTTAGGTATTTATCTGAGCAGATGTCGAGAGACCATTCATTTTGCTCCTTATACGGAAACATTACGGAAAATAGTCTTTATATGGTAAATCTTTACACACTTAGTAATAATTGCTGCAGCTCGGCAAAAATCCGCGCAGCCGTGTGTCCAGCAAAATAAATACTGATATTTCGGCAAAAATGATGTGATTTTCAGCAACTTTGACAGAAATCTCAACAAGTCCTTTGCAGTATCAATCAGAGGTGCCAATTTCTCCATTTTGATTCAAAAATTTGAGTTTTTAAATTGTTCAAGACGAATTAAGTACTCTATTTAATTCCACTAGTTAATTTTCGTTATTTTTTGTAGATATGTATGACCACAACTGTGTTGGCGTCTTCAGTGTCTCGTACTTGACTCGACTTACGAGACACTGAAGACGACCACACAGTTGTGGTCGAAATACGTATCTGCAAAGATAACAAAAATTAACTAGTGGAATTAAATGGAGAGCACTTAATTCGTCTCAGACGGTTGAATACATTCCACTAAAAGAGCTTTATATATTTTTCTTATATTTTTATTTATTTTTCCAAATATATAGGTATTTGTACCATTTCACCGAAAGTCATTCCGCGGAATGCCATTTGGCGGAATTCAGTTAAAATAATTATTATTGAAATATTTACCGATTTCTACTTAATTACATGCAATCCGGGCTATTTTTTTTAAATTGTGATTTAAATAATGAAAGATGGTAATTCTTTCTTTGGATGACTGCATCCGGTCGGTATAACACAAAGAAAGCAATGCCTTCTTGAAATGGACATGTTTGCTCGGTATAAAGAAAAGAAAAGGGGGAGTCCCTTCTATGAATTAACGCATCTGCCCGCTATAAAGCAAAGGGAAAGGTTATGCCTACTTCATTAACTAATGCCTCCTCAGAGTTAAAATGTAAAATTGGAACACAAAACAATTATCTATATGAAAGAAACATGGAAAAAAAACTAAAGAAGAAGGGCCAGGTGGCCAAACACTTAAACTGAAAATCTACTGAAAAATAAATTAAAATTAATTGAATTTAAGTTGAAGAAATAAAAATTATGCCTACTTTGAATGGTCTGGTTTCACATTTTGCAAATCCGACCCTGATTTGTAAATTTCCTTCAAACCCGGACCCGACCCGAACCCGGATTTTTTTTTGTCAAACCCGAAACCGACCCGTACCCGAGAATTTTTGTATTCGTAAACTCGTACTTAACCTGAACCCGACATAATTTAATTATTTAAGCCCGCACTAAAGTTTTGCCCGGAAAATTAAAACTAGATATTTTCTGGCTCTTTTCAAATCGAAAAAAAATGTAGGCCCAAACAACGAACAAGTTTAACAATTAACAAAACTGAATAAAATGATATTCAGTATTCTATTTCTTAAACCCGTACCCGACCAGGACCCCAAGGCGAAAGGAGTTGATAATGCCTTCTTTGAATGGATGCGTCTGCTCGGTATCAGGAGAAAGGAGGGGTAATGCTTTCTTTAAGTGGATGCATCTGCCCGGTATAAGGCGAAGGGAGGGGTAACGCCTTTTTAAATAGATCTGGCCGGATTAATCGCATCTGGCCGGTATAAGGCGAAAGGGGTTGATAATACCTTCTACAAAAGAGTGCGTCTGCCCGGTGTAAGGCGAAAAGAGGATTAATGCCTGCTTTAAAATGATGCATTTTTTTTTTTAATGGCCCGCCACTCTCCCCCACACCAAGAAGCTCTAATTTGAACTTCCTGGTAATGGACGCAACTATCTCAGCTTATTAACTGGCAACAAAAAAAGCAAAAATATAAGAATAATTTAAATTTAAAAGCTGAGAAGATAAACAACTATGAATCTAAATACGAGAGTGAAAATTACTAATCAAAGTTTCATAACAGAATCCCAGTGGAGATATTCTCCTTTTAAGGGATCCAGATGAATGAAAATAGCAAACGAAAAACTAAATCGTAACTCAAAATGAATACATCTACATAGAAACTAACTTGTTCGTAATGGCTTTAACATTTAAATTAGGAATTCATTGATTTTTCCTTTAAGATACTCCTTTGCTTTAATTTTAAACAGGTGTGGATTTGAGACATGTTTCAATTCATTAGGTAAAGCATTATATTTAAGAGGTGCTATATATGAAAAACGACGTTGGCCTTGGGTGGATGAAGCTCTTGCAAATGCCAAATTACCAGCTTGTCGCGTAGCATGAAGTTGAGTGACATTGCTGAGAATTATATTACAATGAGTAGTGTTGTGCAATATACCATGAACCATAATTATTGTTTGTAACTCGCATAAACCAAGAAGTCGTATAATGTTATGAGAAGTGTTGGTATAAAGGGCAGAAGTTATTGCTTTTAGATGACTTAAAAACCATGTACTTTGTTTTCATTAAGTTGAGGGACAGAAGGTTACTCGAAAAATACACTTTTAATAATTTTAAATCATGATTTATAGACTCAATCATCATATGAGGGTCACTATTTGGGTAAAATAGAGCAGTGTCGTCTGCAAACAACCTTGGTAAACCGTGCAGTGGCAAACTACTCAGATCATTCATGTACACTAAAAACAGTATTGGCCCGATATTGCTACCCTGCGGAACTCCATGGGAGATAACAGTTTCAGAGCTTCTGTTATTATTAATAACAACGTATTGCTGTCTGTTAGATAGGTAACTAGCGAATAATTGTAATGCGATTCCCCTTATCCCGTAGGCATTTAGTTTCCTTAACAAAATGTCATGGTTTAATGTGTCGAAAGCCTTTTTCAAGTCTATAAGCATCTGCTCAGTATAAGGCGAAAGGAGCTGATAATGCATTCTTTAAATGGATGCGTCTGCCCGGTATACTGCGAAAGGAGTCCATTAAATCTTCTTTAAAAGAACAAATTTACCCGGTTTAAAGGGGAGGAATGATTAATGTCTTCTTTAAATGGTAGCGTCTGCCTGGTACAAAGCGGATAGACGCTACCATTTCTCGATATTAGGCGAAAGGAAGAAATAAATGATTATTCATAAAAACGTCTATCCGTAACAAAGTAAAGAAAGCAGATTATCTCTTCATTATATCATATTCATATTCTTGAAGGCCTTCCTTATGCATGTAACTTGGCTTAGTAGGTAAGCAGGTAATAATTGTGGAAATTCTGAATGAACACTAAGCTATTATTATCAATATTCCGCGAAACGGTGCATTCCGCGAAATGGTACATTCCGCCAAAAGTCATTCGGCGAAAAGGTACAAACCGCCAAATGTCGTACCGCGAAAAGTTACAAACCGCCAATTGTTATTCCGCGAAATGTTCAACCGCGAAAATGAATTCCGCGAAATAGTTTTCGGTGAAATGTTATACAATCGTAAATAAATTCTATTGCTTCCCGCCAATTCACGACCAATTCAAATCCAAAAACATTTGGATGTGGAATTAATTGGCCAATGGCCATATACAAACGAAAAATGTTTATTATTGGGTATCTCGAAGGGTAAAATCTGTTGAAACATATATAAGGGGTCATACGCAGAGTACGTCACACTTTTATGGGAAAGGGGGGATGGGGGTTCGAGAAGCTTGACGATCAATACAAAAATGTTAGAGAATTAATACAAAAAGCTTGACGAAAAGGGGAAATCACCATTTTTTGCGTGACGTACTTTATTAATCTTCCAAGATCATTTAACCGTCTACCGCCCAACACCGCCCAAGTTGTAGATGATAGGCATAGTTTTAATTCAATTGTTGTTGCAATGAATTTTGTCATTCCACTCAATCTGAATTATTTTCCAGAGATCTTAGCTGTGCGTAAGAAGCCCGAAATTTTCGGATTGGAAATTGTCTCGACTTCCCTGGGCATAAAAGTATCATCGTGTTAGCCTCATGATATATGAATGCAAAAATTAGAAACGAGGCTTAGAAATTTCGCAGTTAATAACTGTGGAAGTGCTGAATGAACACTGCTGCGAGGCGGCAATGTCCCAGTGGAGGAGGTAATGCCAATAAGAAGAAGAAGATATGAATGTAAAAATGGTAACTGGGCTTAGAAACGTCGCAGTTACTGCTACTGCTGCGAGGTGGCAATATCCCAGTGCGAGATGTAATGCCAATACGAAGGAGATGAACAAGTTGACCGATGGATTTTAAGACACTTTAGTTATTCTTAAAGCTTTAAATATCTATATATTTTTGTTATTACTATTATTTATTTTCATTGAAAAAAAGTGAATTGAATTTCTAGTTGCAGTTGTTTTTCGTTTAAACAAGCTACGTCATTTATAGGTAGGGGGCATCTGAATTTGTGATGAAAGGCTACGATGTGATACGAGGGGCTTAAAAATGGACAAAATTGCTTTAAATTTGCTCCAGTGGAAAAAAGTGGAAATGGAACTAGCTTCAAATTTGTCCCAGTATTTGTTTCACATTAGTATTATGTCAATGATTACTCTATCTTATTAAACTGTTTCTAATTGCTAAGATTCCTGCTCGAAAAATTGTTCTTCCACAGTACTTAACAAAGAAAACAATTTCAGTATGATTTCGAATCCATCGCAAACCGAATTCAAGTATTTATTTGCCGGAACTTCGCCAATTCAAGCATTCCCATTTTCTCACTTTAACGTAATTTGTCTCACACCCCTCCTGGTTGCGAACACATTCCATTAAACACCGGTCAGACCAGCCAGACAAACAGACCCACCTGTTTGAAAAGAGCTCTTGAAAAACAAAAAGCAAAACTCCCATCACAGCGCAATTTCTCCTCATATCTGGAAATCATCTCACGTACTCGAAACTATCCCCGCGCAAGCCAAAGAAAACAGTCATTCTAGCAGCCCCACCGCAACTTTTTCTTTCCGCCTGCGGAGATGATCAACCAGTGCCACCAGCACCGCACCGACTGACTGTTGCGTTGGTTCTTCGGAAACACTTGGATACCATCATGAAGGGGAAAATCGTTTATCTCTGCCGCCGTGTGGACGGAAGATGATTGCAGGACCGAACAGTCATCGCCATCGCTGCTGCCGTGAACTCTGGACGTGACCATATTTCGGACCAGCCAGCACGTCCGAATGCCTTAATCGAATAACGATTTGATCCGTAGAGTACCTCAATCCAACGGAATCCACTCGCTTTTTTGCCGCTTTCGTGGATATTAAATTTAAGAACCCAATTCGCCCGACTGTGCCTGGCCAGCCATTGCAGCAACAAGCTTGTCAACAGGTACTTTGATTCCGAGTTGGCCCTTGGCCAAGAAAGGAAATCTCAACAGCTGCTCGCTGCCCCTTACTCTATGCTCGGCTATCGAGCGTCTACAATCTGCTGCGCGTCGCGCATTTCGACTGAATGGTTCGCCGGCAATGTATCCGATTAATTACGGAATCGGTCGTCGGTGATGCCGGTGACGATGACATGTGTTTTGCTCGACATTTTGGTCGCTGTTGAGTGAATCACACCTCAGCGAGACGCCACCAGCGTTGAGTGATTAGGATTCATGTCGATCAAAGGGCGATCGGGCGATTGATTAGTCATTTTATTCAACTTCCATTTAGATGTAACGGAACAAATCGGTTATACCTGAACCATGAACAGGTGTGGATTTCTTATAATAAGGTATATTATATATATATAAGTTATAATAAGTTCCTTATTTTGACAATGAAGGAAAATATTATTTTTACTATGGAGCAAATTAAATTAAAAATCTCTTATGAGCACCATCCTTGCAACAATGTGGAAATATCTCATTAAATCACACAAAATCAACTCAGGCTTTCAAAAGTCATATATTTCATATCCAATGACCTGACTATACGGTTTTAATTAGCCGACTGCCATCCAACAGCCAAAACGACAATCGTACACATTGCTGAAAGAAAGATGAGTTAACCGCGAATGGACCAAACAGAAAAAAAAAAACTGTCGTGTGTCACAGTTTCGAATTCTTGTCAATCATCAAAGTACCATGACTGTGACAATCACGAAGACGACGGCGAGGAAGACGATCGACGTCTCGGTGAAATGGAGACCGATCCCAACCGTGTGACAGCAGGGCAGAGTGGCAGCACTTGCGATACCTAACTCACTAAAAATAAAATCTCGTAATTGGCTATTATTATTCATCAAGTTCTTTGATTGGAAATAAATCGCCCATCTTCCCACATGGCCTGTGTGGCGCAAGTCATTATTGTGAATGATCATCATGTTTTGTAGATATGCATAGCTTTACTGTGCTTATTTGAATTGGCGTTAGATTAAATGATCTTCAAAAACATTGAAAATGCCAGATAATAAACGATCTATAAAATCTGATTTGATTGATCTTCAAATAGATTTGTTGAAAAAGGAAGATTGTCATGACAGTAGCTTCTTGGGCTTGAGCTCATCCCTTTCCACGGTTATGGCTGAAATGCCGCAGAATAGAACTACCCTCCGGGGTTTATGCAGAAATTCAGGCAAACATTAATACTATGGAATTCAGCCACATGTATCTCAAAATAAAGAGAAAATCAGCGCAGTTGGAATTCAGACATTTTTTCGCACTAATTCAGACAAGTCGGAACACACACCTGACATTAATGCTCCGAATTCCACAGCACATCTTCCAAATTCCAATAGCAATTATTACTAATTCCGATGGGAATTCTACAAATTATTTACAATTTCGAAAGGAATCATAATACCGACATGAATACTCCCGAGCACCAACAGGATTTCCCCCCAAATCCGAAGAACACTTTCCTGAATTCCGAGAGTAAGTCTTCATAATTCTTATAGGAATTCTTTACAGGACAAGATTTTTTTCATATTCCATATGGATTTCTTTTCAAATTAAGACCGGACCTAAAATCGCCTGACTTAAACAATAACTTGGTTGTATTCAAACGACTCATTGCCGGAATCAGGAAGAACCTTTGTAGAAATTCAGACAAACGCTTTTCGGAATTTAGATGAACTTTAGTGGGAGTTCCTCCGAATCCTGATAGGAATTCAAATAAAAATTCGGTTGACAAGCGTTCGTCTAAAATTCTGTAAAATACTGCCGAATTTTTGAGTGAGTGTGGCGAATTTTTGTCGGAATTATGAAAATGCCTATTGACATTTACGGGAATTTCTAACGGTTTAGAAAATAACTTTCGGAATTTGGAAGAATTAATGCCGGAATTCGGGAGATTTCTTGTCGAAATTAGAGGGAATACCTGTCGGAATTGGGGAGAATTCCTATCTTAAATACCGGTCAGGTTTCGAATACCAGTCGTTTTTTTATGAAATTCGGATGAACTTCTGCTGGAATTCCTGTCAAAATTAGGGAGAATTCCTATCAGAAATGGGTGGAATTCCTGCCATAATTAAGGATATTTCCTTTCAGAAATCTGATAAATACTGGTGAGGATTGAGATAAATTATAGATGCAATTCGGATGAATCAATGTTGTTAAAAATACTTGTCGGAATTCGGTTGAAAACCTGTCGGAATTCAAATGAATTTCTGTCAGAGCTCGAATAAATACCTGTCGGAATTCAGAAGAAATCCCGTCAAGTAAATTCCTCCTGTAATTTGAATAAATTTTTGTCGGCGTTCCAACAAACTCCTGTCGTAATATGGACATCAAAGGCCAAAGGTCGAATTCATTATGTTGGAAGTCGAATAAATTGCTGTCGGAATTCTAGTGAATTCCGGTGGGAATTCGAATAATTCCCTGAGAGTAGGTATTCTAATGAGTTCCTGTCGGAATTCGGATGACATCCTGTCGGAATTCGAATTAGGTCCCGTCGGAGTTAAAAAAAAAATGCTGTCGAAATTCGGATGAAATCTTATCTCGGAAATACTAACTGAAGGAATTCTAATAAATAACTGACGTTGGTATCGGATGAATTTCTGTCGGAATTCTTATACTCCCTTATATATATTTATACTGTCGAAACTAGGATTAATTCGAATCGGAATTCCAATGAAATCCTGTTGAAATTCGAATGAATTACTGCCGGGATCCGGATCAATTCTTGTCGGATGTCGAATCAAATCCTGTCACCATTCCGATCAATTACTGTCGGAATTTGGATCGGTTTCCGTCGGAATTTCGATCACTTCCTGTCGGAATTCCGATCAATTCTTGCCGGGATTCTGATCTATTCCTGTCGGATTTCCGATCAATTCTTGTCGGAATTCGGATCAACTCCTCTCGGAATTGGGATCAATTCTTGCAGGAATTCGAATCAATTTCTGTCGGAATTCGAATAAAGTCCTGTCGGAATTAGGGTGAAATACTTTCGGAATTTGGATACATTCATGTCGGAATTCGGATCAATTCCTGTCGGCATTCCGATAACTTCCTGTCGGAATTCGAATGATTTTCGTTTGGGTCAGTTCCTGTCGGACTTCCGATTAATTCCAGCCGGAATTCGGATCAATTATTACGGGAATTCACAAAAATTCCTGTCGAAATTCGGATTAATTTCTGTCAGAATTTGGATCAATTCTTGTCGGAATTCGGATCAATTACTGTCGGGATTCGGATTAATTCCTGTCGAAATTCGAATGAACTTCTGTCAGAATTCGAAAGCATTCCTGTCGGCATTCCTATCAAATCCTGTCGGAACTCGGATCAGTTAAAGTCAGATTATAGATCAGTTCCTGTCGAATGAATTCTTTTTGGAACTCTAATGAATCCCTTTCGGAATTTCGACCAGTTCCTGTCAGACTTCCGATCAATTCCAGCCGGAATTGGAATCAATTGTAGACGGTTGTGGGGGGAATTCGAATGAAATCCTGGTCGGAATTCGAATGAATTCCTGGTCGGAATTCGAAAGAGTTCCTGGTCGGAATTCGAATGAGTTCCTGGTCGGAATTCGAATGATTTCCTGGTCGGAATTCGAAAGAGTTCCTGGTCGAAATTCGAAAGAATTCCTGTCGGAATTCAAATGATTTATTGTCGGAATTCGAATGAATTCCTGTCGGAATTCAAATGAATTTCTATCAGAATTGGATGCATTTCTGCCGAAATTTGGATAAGTTTCTTTCACAATTCGAATGTCGGAATTCGGATAAATTCCTGTCGGAATTCGGATAAATTCCTGTCGGAATTCGGATAAATTCCTGTCGGAATTCGGAAGAATTCCTGTCAGAATTCGGATAAATTCCTGTCGGAATTCGGATGAATTCCTGTCGGAATTCAGATGAATTCCTGTCGGAATTCGGATGAATTCCTGTCGGAATTCGGATGAATTCCTGTCGGAATTCAGATGAACTCATGTCGGAATTCAGATATATTCCTGTCGGAATTCGGATGAATTCCTGTCGGAATTAGGACGAATTCCTGTCGGAATTAGGACGAATTCCTATCGGAATTCGGATGAATTCCTATCGGAATTCGGATGAATTCCTCTCGGAATTCGGATGAATTCCTATCAGAATTCGGATGAATTCCTGTCGGAATTAGGATTAATTTCTGTCGGAATTCGAATAAATTTCTGTCGGAATTCAGATGAATAACTGGCGGAATTAGGATAAATTGGGATGAATTCCTGTCGGAGTTCGGAATTCCAAATGAATTCCTGTCGGAATCCGAATGAATTTCTGTCGGAATCCGAATGAATTTCTGTCAGCATCCGAATTGATTCCTGTCGGAATCCGAATAAAGTCCTATCGAAATTCGGATGAATTCCTTTCGGAAATCGAATGAATTCCTATCGGAAATCGAATGAATTCCTTTCGGAATTCGAATGAATTCCTTTCGAAATTCGAATGAATTCCTTTCGGAATTCGAATGAATTCCTTTCGGAATTCGAATAAATTCCTTTCGGAAATCGAATGAATTCCTTTCGGAAATCGAATGAATTCCTTTCGGAATTCGAATGAATTCCTTTCGGAATTCGAATGAATTCCTTTCGGAATTCGAATGAATTCCTTTCGGAATTTGAATGAATTCCTTTCGGAATTCGAATGAATTCCTTTCGGAATTCGAATGAATTCCTTTCGGAATTCGAATAAATTCCTTTCGGAATTCGAATGAATTCCTTTCGGAATTCGAATGAATTCCTGTCGGAATTCGAATGAATTCCTGTCGGAATTCGATTGCATTCCTGTCGGAATTCAATTGAATTCCTGTCGGAATTCGATTGATTTCCTGTCGGAATTCGATTGTCGGAATTCGATTGAATTCCTGTCGGAATTCGGATGAATTCCTGTCGGAATTCGGATGAATTCCTGTCGGAATTCGGATGAATTCCTGTCGGAATTCGGATGAATTCCTGTCGGAATTCGGATGAATTCCTGTCGGAATTCGGATGAATTCCTGTCGGAATTCGGATGAATTCCTGTCGGAATTCGGATGAATTCCTGTCGGAATTCGGATGAATTCTTGTCGGAATTCGGATGAATTACTGTCGGAATTCGGATGAATTCCTGTCGGAATTCGGATGAATTCCTGTCGGAATTCGGATGAATTCCTATCGGAATTCGGATGAATTTCTGTCGGAACTCGGATGAATTTCTGTCGGAATTCGGATGAATTTCTGTCGGAATTCGGATGAATTCCTGTAGGAATTCGGATGAATTCCTGTCGAAATTCGAATGAATTTCGGAATTCGAATGAATTCCTGGTCGGAATTCGAATGAATTTCGGAATTAGAATGAATTCCTGGTCGGAATTCGAATGAATTCCTGGTCGGAATTCGAATGAATTTCTGGTCGGAATTCGAATGAATTTCTGGTCGGAATTCGAATGAATTTCTGGTCGGAATTCGAATGAATTCCTGGTCGGAATTCGGATGAATTCCTGTCGAAATTCGAATGAATTTCGGAATTCGAATGAATTCCTGGTCGGAATTCGAATGAATTTCTGGTCGGAATTCGGATGAATTCCTGTCGGAATTCGGATGAATTCCTGTCGGAATTCGGATCAATTCCTGTCGGAATTCGGATGAATTCCTGTCGGAATTCGAATGAATTTCGGAATTTGAATGAATTTCTGTCGGAATGCGAATGAATTCCGGTCGGAATTCGAATGAATACCTGTCAAAATTCGAATGAATTTCTGTCGGAATTTGAATGAATTCCTGTCGGAATTTGAATGAATTCCTGTCGGAATTCGAATGAATTTCTGTCGGAATGCGAATGAATTCCTGTCGGAATTCGAATTCGAATGAATTTCTGTCGGAATGCGAATAAATTTCTGTCGGAATTCGAATAACTTCCTGTCGGAATTCGAATAACTTCCTGTCGGATTCGGATTCGAATGAATTCTGTTTGAATTGAATGAATTCCTATCGGAATTCGAATGAATTCTGTCGGAATTCGAATGGATTCCTATCGGAATTCGAATGAATTCCTATCGAATTGAAATGAATCTCTATCGAATTCGAATGAATTCCTATCGAATTGAATGAATCTCTATCGGAATTGGAATGAATTCTATCGAATTGAATGAATTCCTATCGGAATTGAATGAATTCCTATCGGAATTCGAATGAATTCCTGTCGGAATTGAATGAATTCTGTCGGAATTCGAATGCATTCCTGTCGGAATTCGAATGAATTCCTGTCGGAATTCGAATGAATTCCTGTCGGAATTGAATGAATTCCTGTCGAATTCGAATGAATTCCCTGTCGGAATTCTGGAATGAATTCCTGTCGAATTGAATGAATTCCTGTCGGAATTGAACGAATTCGTCGGAATTGAATGAATTCCGTCGGGAATTCTGAAACGAATTCTGTCGGAATTTAACGAATTCTGTCGGAATTCTGAACGAATTCCTGTCGGAATTGAATGAATTCCTGTCGGAATTGAACGAATTCCTGTCGGAATTAGAATCAATTCCTGTCGGAATTGAAATGAATTCCTGTCGAATTCGAATGAATTCCTGTCGGAATTGAATGAATTCCTGTCGGAATTCAAATGAATTCCTTGTCGGAATTCGAATAAATTCCTTGTCGGAATTAGAATCAATTCCTGTCGGAATTGAAATTAGTTTCTGTCGGGATTGGAATTAATTCCTGTCGGAATTGGGATTAATTCTTGTCGGAATTTGGATGCATTCATGTCGGAATTCGAAATGAATTCCTGTCGAATTCGAATGAATTCCTGTCGGAATTCGAATGAATTCCTGTCGAATTCGAATGAATTCCTGTCGGAATTCGGATGAATTCTGTAGGAACTGAAATGGATTCCTATCGGAATTCGAATGGATTCCTGTCGGAATCGAATGAATTCCTGTCGGAGTTCAAATGTATTCCTTTCGGAATTCGAATGTATTCTTGTCGGAATTCGGATGAATTCCTTTCGGAATTCGAATGAATTCCTTTCGGAATTCGAATGAATTTCTTTCGGAATTCGAATGAATGCCTTTCGGAATTCGAATGAATTGCTTTCGGAATTCGAATGAATTGCTTTCGGAATTCGAATGAATTGCTTTCGGAATTCGAATGAATTCCTTTCGGAATTCGAATGAATTCCTTTCGAATTGAGATGAATTCCTTTCGAATTCGAATGAATTCCTTTCGAATTGAATGAATTCCTTTCGAATTCGAATGAATTCCTTTCGGAATTCGAATGAATTCCTTTCGAATTCGAATGAATTCCTTCGAATTGGAATGAATTCCTTTCGAATTGAATGAATTCTTCGAATTCGAATGAATACCTTTCGGAATTCGAATGAATTCCTTTCGGAATTCGAATGAATTCCTTTCGGAATTCGAAAGAATTCTTTTCGGAATTCGAATGAATTCCTTTCGGAATTCGAATGAATTCCTTTCGGAATTCGAATGAATTCCTGTCGGAATTCAAATGAATTTTTGTCGGAATTCAAATGAATTTCTGTCGGAATTTGGTGAATTTTTGTCGGAATTTGGATGAATTCCTGTCGGAATTCAAATGAATACCTATCGGAATTCGGATGAATTTCTGTCGGAATTTGGATGAATTCCTGTCGAAATTCGAAAAAATTCCTTTCGGAATTCGAATAAATTCCTGTCGGAATTCAAATGAATTCCTGTCGGAATTCAAATGAATTTCTGTCGGAAAAGTTAAATGAATTCCTGTAGGAATTCGGATGAATTCTTTTCGTAGTTCAGATGAGTTCGAAATGCGGATGAATTCCGGACCAAATTCAGATGAATGAATGTCGCAATTCGGATTTAAATTAATTTAAGTCACCACTGACATTGGCCGTATGAAAAATTAGTGCAATCAGCTAGCCAAAATCATGACTGGAGAAGGTGTGCGCCGACCGACAAGCGGCATCAACAGGAAACTGCGAGAACTTCTTCGAAATAACGATGCATGATTCGTTTCAGTCATTCATATGAAATAAAATAATATAACTTTTGTTCCAGTCTTAGAAAGTTTTTCGATCAAACTAAAAGTTGAAAAAATACACGCATTTGGAAGTGCCCCATTTCTAAATGATCTGTCACCAGATTGAGGTTACATACAAACGCTGCAGAGCCTAATTCAGAAGAATTAATGTCGCAATTTTGATGAACTCTAGTATTAATTCTAATGGTTTTCTGTCGAAATTATGACAAATTCTTATCAATTTTTTGTTGGAATGCTGTTGACAGAAACTAAACGCATTTTTGTCGACATGGAACAAAATTGTTTCTGAATTTTCTGATCTGACCTCCCTCCCCCCCTAGAGGCATGACGTATCTCGTGGATGGCCTCTAATAGCCTTTCGAAACGAAATAAAATGTAATAATCCGGCGAATTGCTGTTGATTACCAGATGATCTTTTGGAGATCATTTTTTGGCTAATTACGGATAATTTCATATCGAAATCCAATTCTTTTCGAGATTCATACAAATATATTTAATCTAAATTTAAACAGATTAATGACTGAACTGAATTCAATTCTATCAGAATTGAGGTGATTTTTTTTTCAAACTTATAATAAGTCTCTCGAGTATCATGCAAGTTACTTGTTTGAACAAATATTATCTTTTGCAACAAAAATTCATATGAGCAAGAAAACTGCGTAAAACAACTTTAATTGACTAAAAAAAACCTTTGTTTTTATTTTTCATTTCTTTTTCGTAGGACTAAATGCATCGAAGGCTAGGTAATTTGCTTCCAAAAGATATGATAGACGAGAGCAGCAAAATTTTCTGGCAAAACCTGTCTGAACATTGTCCAACTTCGGTTTCCACTTTATGGCGATTTTATTAACAGCTTAGATATTATTACCGCAAGGTTTTCTCCCATTTATAATTTCAAATTAATAAAACCATCAGGTGGATGGAGGAGTTTCAATTAGGACCAATAAACACCTAGTAGCACCTACGTTTAACATGTTTAGCAGCGTGCTATTGTAGCAGCCTGGCATCAAGACATATCTTTCAGGTCCGTAATGATCACATTTCCGAAAGAGGTTTACAATCGTTACCCAAAATCAGTATTTTTCCACCACGATCTAAATCTATTTCCAATCGCACCAAAAATACAAACCGAAGTCCCATATTTCCCATTTGTTGTTCTAATCCGTTCGAAATCTGTGTTTGTTTTTTTCGCTGCTTCTCGGTAAAGTGCCTCCGCCGGTTCCGAGACCGATAACGAACCTCCATATAGTAAGTTGGGTAGGCGGCTGCCTCAAACGGTGGCGAGAAAAATAAATAATTGTCTCACTAACGGAGCAAATAATGACACGGACACCACACGGCACAGTGGCGCAGGCCCGAGGGAAAGGTGGGATAAGAACATAAGAAGTGTAAGAAATATCTCTGGGGTTTGCAGAGAGCTTCAGGCGGTATTTGGTTACATAAAATTCGAAAGATTATTCGCAAAACAATGTTCAAATATTTATATATTTAGGCTCAGCTTTAGTGCGATAATCTAAAAATCAATCAACAGAAAAACTATCTTTGGATGAAAAGATTTTACCAATTTTCCAAACCTAAAACACTGTGCGCCGTCGAACGAAATTCACGGCAGCAAACGGGAGCGAGATCGGCGTCGCCAAAAAAAGAATTAGAAATACCAGGAAGAAGAATACGAGGCGCGGGCGTTGAAAACAGAGCAGCATCCCATAGAGCGGTTTCAGATGATGTGTTTACATTTTCTCATCACCTACGACAGAAAAGTGTGTGAAATGTGAATATGAAACCGAAACATAGGAAATACGAGATCGGGAAGGAATTAAGTTCAAGAGTTGATGTTGTGGAAGAATGTGACCATTGGAACAGCAAGAACTGAGGTATCACATCACCTGAAACTTGGTGGTCGGGATTTGTGGGTGGAATGACAATGTGAAAGTTAGGATTTGGTCCTGTTGAGAAGTATGACCGGCTAACCAAAATTATGAACAAATTAGGAGCTAACAAGAATCGATATAAAATTGAAATAAATCTGAAACTGATACGAACCATTCCATGATTTAATGGAATTCTTCAAGGTTCAAATCCATTATTCAAATGAAATCCGTCCCGTCTGATACGAATAGAATCCATCCGATAAAATATCTAATGAGATTGGGTAATTTTTGTTTGTAATTTCTGACAGTAACAACCAGACAGATATTGTTTCCAAAAGTGAGTGTAAAGAACACATGATCTAATTTGTTCAATAATGCAGTACCTCTTTTATTTTTACTACTAATCTGGTGGTAGTAAGATTGCATTTCCAAAATTATCTTGATAAGCAAAAAAGCAATTTCAACTAATACGAACACCAGCGAACACAGCTTGCTGCTTCCCGTCCCTATTTACGACGGAACATTAATCTGCACAACTGCAAAATCCAATTCTGGAAGCGAAATTACAGCACAAGATAGGAAAAAAGCACGAACACCCTCGTCGCAAAGAAACAAAAAACAATAACAGTCGTTTGGCAGCGATTTCAGCGTGACAAAAAATAAATTGTGCCTCATTTTCTTAGATAAATTCATAAACGTTTTCCTCCGTCGGGCGGGTGGATCCTACCACCCGAGCGAAGAAGAATCCCATTTGGCCCCAAAGATTTAGCGCGCCACGTTGTTGCATCGTGTTTTCTGATTGTTTTGGTACCAGAGCGCTGCTGTTCGTTCAGGTTACTGCGCTATACCACCAACGACTATCTGTTGCTGCTGCTTCTGGTGGTGGTGGAACAAAAACTGCGGGACATTATGATTGCAATTTTCCCGTTTGTCCGCCTTAGCCTAGTGGATGTAGGGAAATGTAGTCAACGATGGTACAGTTTATGTGAAAAGTATTCTTTTGATTATTTTTTTATAATTTTCCGAGAAAAATTTGTCTTTAAATCAACAGCACGAAAATAATTTTTGGGCGAAACGACTTTTTCGAGAAAGAATAAATAGAAATTTGCCCATTTGTTCATTCTATCTCATTGTTGACAAGTTTCCCTCGATTAGCTATTTCTAGGTTTTACGGGCTTTGCTTTAGCTTGGTTTTTCCTTTTCTGTTCAAATTATTGCAACCGAGCGCTGAATGAAAGGCGGAAAACCGGGCGACGGGAAACGGAGCTTAGTGCACTGATTATTATCCCACTTGTGGGCTTATGAATGGGACGACTTTGGAAACACACCGTCAGTTGGTGCGTTTATGGAAGAGTTCCACAGAACTTTGGCTTCATGTAATTCGAGAACGATTTGTTCGTAATTTAGTTAGATTGCCAATCCGAAAATGTTTAGTTCGATTCTCGGTTCGGTTTTGAATGTTTTCGTGTAAGACAAATCAAGGAGATAATGCCTTCTGTAAGAACAATCCTACTGGAATCCAAAACTAAGCTTGAACCTTGAAGAAACGAAACTAAATGCACTCGCGTTTCCGAGGGCACCCCGTTCAAAACGGAAACCACACACACACAACTGTCATTTTTATTATTCCAGCTTTACTGGGTCGCACACGGGGATGACAAGCTACGCCATATTTGTCACATCTTTTCTGAGTCACCAATACGAATGCACTGCGAATGCAACATAAACAATTCCGAGGGTGAAAATGATATAAAACGAACAAAGGCATAGACAGTACCTTGTGAAAGTAGTATTCTGAAAAATTGAGCAAATAAGTTGAACCTTTTTATGTTTAAAGTATGGAATCGAGTGTAACATAGTTTTAATTTATAGTTCGTTAATTTTTTTCTCTATTTTCTCATGATTGTATCATGTTGGATTATTGAGTGGTATGGGAATTTTGCATCATATTCTCCTGTAAAAACGTAAACATTCAAAATTCGCGCACATACTAATGCTACATAAATAAGTATTGGGGTAATTTGACACTGGGGAAAGAAAAGGAAAGAACGAACAGGCAAACCTGTCAAAATCCATAGTAAAAAAAATTGGACGTCGGTCCTCTGGGGTCGCAGCATGCGTGGAATAATAAACATTATAGTTGTGCGTGGCTTCCGTTCTGAATGGTGCGAAGTGCATTTAGTTTTGGATTCCGAGAGACTTGTCCTTAAATGATCGCGTTTGCCCGGTACAAAGCGAAGGGAGGAGATAATGCCTTCATCAAATGTTCACATTTGTCCTGTATGAGACATAGAGGGTAGATAGTCCCTTCCATAAATGAACTCGTTTACCCGAAACAATGCGAATGGAGGAGGTGATGCTTTCTTTAAATAATTTTGTCTACCCGGTATGGAACAAAATAAATTATTTTGAAAAAAAAAAAACTGTCCGTTATAATGTAAGGAGAGGAGAAAATCAATTATAGGCTTCAATATTGCCGCTAGTTATTCTACACTACATGTATATAAGATAAGAAAATGCCAGTTTGCTTATTGAAACATTCTGTAATTCATTCCACCAAAAGTCATTCTGAAACGGTATAATCCACCAAATTTTATTCCGCAAAAATGGATTTATCAAAATATTTTTTGGTTAAAAAATTATGTTAAAAAATCGATGCTTATTGCTAACCTATCCCCGATGTAAAACTACAACTCCTTTGAAAAAAGCACGCTTGTCATTTACAAGAGCGGGGGGACTCCGTAAGCGATCCAGGACCATGCGAGTCCCTGAAGGTTAAGGTTAAGAAGGGATCTCATATATGTATTTTCCTTATTCTGGTCAGATTCGCCTACATCAAAATAAGATCACATTCATTCTTATTACGGATATTGCACTATGGGGCAGCTTCTTACAAAGTGGCGGCCGAAAATATTTTGCTTTTTTTTGGGTTTTCCCGTTTTTTATAGTATTCTAGTAAGTTAAGCATAAAATTAGTCACATCGCTTCCGGAAGGTGTAACTAATATTTAACCCAGTAATGAATTAATCTGGCTATAAAATGGTATACAAAAAACGAGATTCAAAGCAAGTCATTTTTTGATTTTTGGTCAGTTGCAGCCAGCAGCTTTTTGTGTGAAAGTATTGGTATCCCAAATAAAATATTCCGCATGATTTTTGTTTTACGAAGACTTTTTTACTTTAACGAGTATTTCAAATCCCCCCGTTAGCTTATTATTAATCAGTTATAAACGTGTGTTTTGTTCCCGGTATAAAAATCGTTATGAAAATTAATTTACTAATTCGCGAATTAGATACACTTTTATTGTGCTAGGCAGAGTCCACCCGGGGCTTAGGTGAAACAATCAAGGAAACAGTTGAAACTCAGTGGTCAACTGTGATGAAAAGAAGAACAAGTGTCAAAACAAGAGAAAAGAAGCAGCGTCTTGGTATGTCTCGTCTCAGGTTTTATCCAAGAAAGAATAACATTTGTTCATGTTTCACTATTCTGGGAAACGACCCATTTAAAAAAAAGGAACACATTTACTATTGCATTATTCCGGGATATGTACTCTTTTTGAAGAAGGATTCAGATCCACCATTGCCTTATAGTTTCTTTAAGAGGGGATATACAGGACAGGATTTGATTTCAAAGATAGAACTTTACCCAAATGCTGTCAATCGGAATTTCTGTTTGCTATTTTATCTTTTCTAAAAATGCAGCCCTTGTTCGATTATTTTAGAAAAAAAAACTACCTTGGAAACACTGTACTCTGATATCTTTATTACTTTACGTACTTATAATACTTATCAGTAGTATGTATTCTTGTCTCCGCTTCCTTACCTGGAGAATTATTTCCTTGCTTTTTTAGTTTCCTCATTTCCGTTCTATTCTGATCTTAAACTTTTCTCCTATTCCAGCTTCTTGTTTCGCCTTGTTCTTCTAAATACAGTTTGTAATTGGATTGGAATAGGCCGGATGTGCCGTCGTCATCGACGAATCCTTTTATCTCAAATTCCTTTTTAAATCATTTCAATAAAGAATTTAAAAAACATGATCTACGGCCGATCATCGCTCATTATTCTTCCTGAATTAGAGAAACCTCGGTCGACATCGGCATTGCTATGTGATGCAGCTAGGGTTGCTCACTTATGGTCGTTATTTCAGTAAAAATTTCAGTTTTGAAGTGATCTTCTAGCCTTCACATTACTTAGTAGACGATAACGACACAAAAAACTGATTTCAATTTCCTCTGTTGAGTACTCTGTACTAGAGGTAATCACTTTGCAATATGATAAATATCCTAAATCGGAAGTAACTTGAAGATGTTTACAATATACTTCGGCGTTTTACTGGCTGCTTGGTATGTTTACGTGCTTATCAGCAGCAATGCAATGCCTCTTTGCATTGTTAAAAAAGTGGACTTTGCCGAACTTTTCCAACTTAACCAGCTCCACCGTTGCTTTATCCTAATTTGACCAGTCAGTTTCCTGTAAAAAGCAAGACACCTAACTGGATTGCATCACTTCGGCTTCGAAGATTACATGGTACAACTATGAACTATCTGGTCACTTTAATTTATACCCAACAAAACTTTTTCCGCAGATAGCAAGTGTTTAGCATTTTCGGCTGTTCGGCCACATTGAGAGTTGACGTAAAGTCAATGTCAACTTCTCTCCACGAACAGCCTAGATTGCCGTGTGGTGTCGGCAGCTTGTTATCTTGCTAAGAATAACATTACGGATTGCCTGTTCCAGTGGTAAAAGTCCACCATACAGGTGACCCCTAATTCTCGGTGTGATGCGGCTTTATGCTTACCGTGCCTACGAATGAATGGTTAGGGGGATCTAATAAGAACCTAACAGAAAACGGAGCCTGTGAAGCACCAGGGCCCCCTTCACAGTATTTTAGCCCTCGCTGCGCTAACCGGAGCTATGGCGTAGTTGACTTTTTACTTCTCCGAGATAATCTGCTACTCTTATTCAACCTCATCGTGAGGTTAAATAAGAGTGGGGTTATGAATATGTGTTTTAATTAGTTTTCAACAAATTGTCACCTATATGGATTCGCATTATGCGTTTCTTACGTGCTTTGTGTATGTTACCTATATGGATTCGCATTATGCGTTTTTTAACAGTGTACTCTGTGTCTCGTCCTTGACGTTTATCTTTGGCTACTCTTGTTCAATCTCAACGTGAGGTTAAATAAGAGTGGGGTTATGAATATGTATTTTACTTGGTTTTCAACAAATTGTCACTTATATGGATTCGCATTATGCGTTTTTTCACAGTGCACTCTGTGTTTCGTCTTTGACGTTCGTCCATTGTTACGTCCTCTGTGTTTTTGTGACACCTCTCTTTAGTCCCTAGCTGAATGCGTGTGAGTCTACATAATTGGCTTTCCTATAAATGGTTCCATTCTCCTTTCCAACTTCACTTCCTCTTCCTTTCCCCTTTTCACTTCCTTTTCCGTCAGGTAAATGATGAGAAAGACCAGTGAAGTCGATGGCACAAATCTCCCAAATTGAGGGAAACGTGCCTTCTGAGCCGACGTTCTGATACCTGATACCTAACCAGCTCCACCGTTGCTTTATCCTAATGTGACCAGTCAGTTTCCTGTAAAAAGCAAGACACCTAACTGGATTGCATCACTTCGGCTTCGAAGATTACATGGTACAACTATGAACTATCTGGTCACTTTGATTTATACCCAACAAAACTTTTTCCGCAGATAGCAAGTGTTTAGCATTGTGTGAAATATTCACGAGCCACAGATTGGTCTTACAAACTCGACCAAAGATAGTACGAACCAACCATTCCTGCTCCGTCGCAAAAATCGTGAAAATTGAAAAATTTAGGAAAAAACGCGCAGTGAAAAAACTTGGGTAGAGAACCATTTGGGCAGCAACCCCTATTCCCGTCAGCAACGTTCATTGCTCGAGCGCATTACAACCGATTTACTTGGTTTCTAGTAAATTATTAGTTTCTGTCGATATCTAGTCTAGTGATGTACAAACAATCAAGCCATTTGGTTGGAATGCGGTCGAGTTATTATCGTTGCGGATGGGAATAGAGGGAGCTGCCCAAATGGTCCCGCTCCCTATATGGTCTTAACCCGCTTAATGATCGTATGTTGTAAAAAAATATGCCAAATGACCACAAGACCAAACGATCTACAAGCGAAATAAACATAATTAATTGATTAATTATGAATTTTTAAAATTCATTACATCATAAACTAAGAATATTTGTTCCTGAAAAATATATAAAAATACAAAAAGTATAATAATAATATAATAATATAAAGTTTTAGTAGAACTTAAGGGCAGGATAAAACGGGCACAGAACAGACAAAACTCAATATTCTCAATATAGAGGCTCGGAAGCCTCCTTTCAAGAGGCTCGGAAGCCTCCTTTCAAGAGGCTCGGAAGTCTCCTTTCAAGAGGCTCGGAAGCCTCCTTTCAAGAGGCTCGGAAGCCTCCTTTCAAGAGGCTCGGAAGCCTCCTTTCAAGAGGCTCGGAAGCCTCCTTTCAAGAGGCTCGGAAGCCTCCTTTCAAGGGGCTCGAAAGCCTCCCTTCAAGGGGGCCGGAAGCCTCCTTTCAAGAGGCTCGGAATTCCTCCTTTTAAGAGGCTTGGAAGCCTCCTTTCAAGAGGCTCAGGAAGCCTCCTTTCAAGAGGCTGGAAGCCTCCTTTCAAGAGGCTCGGAAGCCTCCTTTCAAGAGGCTCAGAGCCTCCTTTCAAGAGGCCTGGAAGCCTCCTTTCAAGAGGCTCGAAGCCTCCTTCAAGAGGCTCAGAAGCCTCCTTTCAAGAGGCCCGGAAGCCTCCTTTCAAGAGGCCCGGAAGCCTCCTTTCAAGAGGCCCAGAGCCTCCTTTCAAGAGGCCCGGAAGCCTCCTTTCAAGAGGCTCAGAAGCCTCCTTTCAAGAGGCCCGGAAGCCTCCTTCAAGAGGCCTGGAAGCCTCCTTTCAAGAGGCTCAGAAGCCTCCTTCAAGAGGCTGGAAGCCTCCTTCAAGAGGCTCGGAAGCCTCCTTTCAAGAGGCTCCGGAAGCCTCCTTTCAAGAGGCCCGGAAGCCTCCTTCAAGAGGCCTCGGAAGCCTCCTTCAAGAGGCTCGGAAGCCTCCTTCCAAGAGGCCTGGAAGCCTCCTTCCAAGAGGCTCGGAAGCCTCCTTCCAAGAGGCTCAGAAGCCTCCTTCCAAGAGGCCTGGAAGCCTCCTTCCAAGAGGCTCGGAAGCCTCCTTCCAAGAGGCTCAGAAGCCTCCTTCCAAGAGGCTCGGAAGCCTCCTTCCAAGAGGCCTGGAAGCCTCCTTCCAAGAGGCCTGGAAGCCTCCTCCAAGAGGCTCAGGAAGCCTCCTTCCAAGAGGCTCGGAAGCCTCCTTCCAAGAGGCCTGGAAGCCTCCTTCCAAGAGGCTCAGGCCTCCTTCCAAGAGGCCTGGAAGCCTCCTTCCAAGAGGCCCGGAAGCCTCCTTCCAAGAGGGCTCGGAAGCCTCCTTCCAAGAGGCTCGGGAAGCCTCCTTCCAAGAGGCTCGGGAAGCCTCCTTCCAAGAGGCTCGGGAAGCCTCCTTCCAAGAGGCTCGGGAAGCCTCCTTCCAAGAGGCTCGGAAGCCTCCTTCCAAGAGGCTCGGAAGCCTCCTTCCAAGAGGCTCGGAAGCCTCCTTCCAAGAGGCTCGGAAGCCTCCTTCCAAGAGGCTCGGAAGCCTCCTTCCAAGAGGCCCGGAAGCCTCCTTCCAAGAGGCTCGGAAGCCTCCTTCCAAGAGGCTCGGAAGCCTCCTTCCAAGCGGCCCGGAAGCCTCCTTCCCAGAGGCTCGGAAGCCTCCTTCCAAGAGGCTCGGAAGCCTCCTTCCAAGAGGCTCGGAAGCCTCCTTCCAAGAGGCTCGGAAGCCTCCTTCCAAGAGGCCCGCAAGCCTCCTTCCAAGAGGCTCGGAAGCCTCCTTCCAAGAGGCTCGGAAGCCTACTTCCAAGAGGCTCGGAAGCCTCCTTCCAAGAGGCTCGGAAGCCTCCTTCCAAGAGGCTCGGAAGCCTCCTTCCAAGAGGCTCGGAAGCATCCTTCCAAGAGGCTCGGAAGCCTCCTTCCAAGAGCCCATTTCCGATTCTAGCGATTGCTAGAACATGTAGAACAAAGTAGAAGGAATGGAACGAGCCTGGGATTGAACCCACGACCTCCTGCGTATGAGGCAGAAGCGGTAGCCATATGACCACCAAGCCCGTTGATGTGAAAATTTAGAAGTTAGAATTAATATTTTTTTTTAAAGAAAGAGATCGACTGGAGCATTTGGTCTGGATTTTTTTGGCTTTCTCTGTCTTATGTATTCAAAACGATGAGTTTTGTTTTGCCCGACGTTTCTGCCTTTTTTTTGTTGGTAATTACTGAGAAATGAGTAGTCGGAAGTGAGATATGAGAAATGAAAAGTGAAAAATGAAAAGTAAGAAATAAATAGAGTGAAAGTTAGATAGTGATACAGTGAGAAGTCCCATTTATCGTCTCTCTTTTCTCATTCATTGCTTCTGTTTATGTCACTACTCACATACTACTTCTCACTTCGCACTATCACTTCTAACTTCTTACCATTGACTTCCCTAGGCAAAATAAGAATGTGTTCCTTATTTCGATACCTCCCTAACTGGATGGTCAATATCGAGTAAGGGAGAGTTCACTGTATATTTTACTTAATATTAAGTAAATTTAACTTACATTCAAGAAAACTTTAAGTATTTAGTTTTGGGTTCTCACACTAAATTCCCGATTAATATTAGGTAGGCAGTGTTAGGACCACGTGCCGCAGTTCGACATGTGAGAGGACATAAACGGGAATATTATGACGAACAAGCGTGGTTGGTCAAGACGACAATGGATCGGGTGATATACGTAGTTCGAGTATCAGGGCATTTTCGAGTCTCTTTGAAGCACGCAGAGAGTTGCGGGCGGTCTTTCGAAGGTGATGGTCATTCGTGCCTGCTATTCAACATAGCGTTGGAGGGAGTAATACGAAAGGCAGATATTGACACGAATGGTACGATTTTCACGAAGTCCTTTCAGCTATTTGGTTTGGTCAACGACATCGATATTATGACACATAACTTTCTCTCCAGAAGCCTTGCGGGAGATGCATGGGATTGCCGATCCGAAGATGGCGAGTTTGTTTGTATGTTTGAAGAATTGGTGTACTTTCGTTCATTGGTGACCGGCGCGGCGAAAACGACACCAGCAGACAAATTCGGCGATGCATCGTGGCTGGGAATCGTACATACAAGAGGCTCCGACAGGACCGCCGTACCAACTGACTATCTACAAAAACGCTCCTTAGACCGGTAGGCAATGCACACTTGGAGTTTTCGAAAAAAAAAACTAGCTATAGTGGGGTGCAATGACGGTCGATACGTGGAGGAGGCGCATGAACCACGAGTTGCATAAGCTGTTGGGAGAACCGTCCATCGTTCACGCGAAAATCGGACGACTGCGGTGGGCCGGGCACGTAGCCAGAATGTCGTACAATAATCCGGTCAAAATAATGCGAGGTGCGCAGCGAGCAAGGTGGATCGATCGTGGTTGCGTGGTGGGGACCGAGATTTAAAAAAAGCATATTTAGCGATAACCCCTTATTAAAAAAAGGGTAGTTGATCGCCTCTCCACATCTCGATATTGAAGGGACCGAGATAGGGAGAGATCGAGGAATACTAGATCCAAAAAAGCTCGTTGCTATGAAAAACGACAACAAAACAAATGTCGTTTCCTGTTGTTGATGTGTTTGTTATTGTCCAAAGATGGTCTAGTAGCCTAAAAATTTGACCATATCGACATAAGGAGAGTAAATTCTGAACAAAATATGATCAGAACACATCGAGACGTAGACGTAGACGTAGTGGTTTCTCGCCTCAACAAAAAAACCCTTATCAAAGATTGACAAACAATTTCAGTGCAATGCAGCTAGTCTAGCGTTGATTCCATCGAAGTGAAATCGTGCGAAGTTGTATTCATAGTGTGCAGTGTATCGTTTCGACTCATATTTCGAGCACCTTGTTCAACAGTCATTTTAACTTTTTATTCGCGTAATTCTACCCATAGGATACTGCATTTGTTTATAATCTCAATCTTCTGTACTTAGAACCGAAGAAAAATTAAAGTTTTCGGGCGCTAAAACTCCAGTGTTCGGAATATGAGTCTTATTCGGAATTTAAGTCAAAACGGTGCGACTGTGATTACTGACAATTTTTCCAGTATGCTATCAATCAGATACTACAATACCGTGAATAAGAGTAATCGTGTCGTGTGCTTTAGCTGCGTCCACTGACAATACATACCTGCAAAGAGAAGAAAGGTAAAATAAAAGTTAGTTTTATTTTATATAAATAGAAAATTTTAATACATAGTCATGTAAAACTAAAGTTCGGGCTGGAGAAATTTGAATTTTTGGTTAGCTAAATGAAAAACTAAAAGTTACAAACTAATAGGATTGTGCGCAAAAGTGACGTAGAACTACGTAGCTATATGTAATGAAATTTATTAGTAGTAGCAGAACGGACCCTGTGTTGTTTAACAGTAAATGCTACCGCAGCTTTCTTCTATCCAAGGAATCTTGCCCATCAGCCCTGCCCACCAATGATGAATAACACTGGGGCGGGGCGAATAAGCTTATTTTATTGGGTAGAAGAAAACTGATTTACCGCGCGCACCGGGCACGAGCAATTTTGATCGCGATTTCGCATAGAGTGGTCCCAGCTTCGGCATCGGTGCTGGTAGTCAGCGTGGTTGCTGCAGAAAATTTGTTTCTCCCGTTGCCATAAATAGCGCGCCTAACTTCACCTCAACGATGTCGTCTGCGGCAGTTATGGTAAATTAGCACACTGAGCAAGTGAAATTTTCTCGCAAGTTTTCGATTGATGGTGACTGGCTGAGTTAGCGTTAGACTTTTTTTAAATTACTTTATTAACGTGTTTTTTTTAATAGAACATTTAGTTCAACACAGAGTGTTAGAAATTATGCATGATTAAAAATAAGGAAGGAAAAATAAGGACAGAATGAGAATAAAATGGATAAAAATCTTCGAAGAATCACAATTTTTTTATTTTGTGGTGATTTTTGGCAGCAGCACTAAAGTGACATTAACATAAATCGACCCTTTTCAGGATCACGAAATTCACACAGAAGAAGGTTTGATTTGCCATATTTGAATTTGATGCTCAGGTAGAATTTTCTTGCCAAATTATGGCTCATTTTGCTGCTGTTAGTGACTGGAAAGGAGCATTATTCGTGTCGATTGCGGTCCAAACGACATCAGTGACGTCGACGGTGGATGCGGCACAATATTTATTCACTGCGTTAGTGTCTGTAGCCATTCAGCGTTAGAGAGTGGAATTTTCTTGCAACGTTCAGCAATTTAGTTGTTGTTCAGAAAGGCGCATAAATAAAAATAAACGCAATCGCAATGAAAACTCGGAAAAGTGCAAAATTTAAATGAGTAAGAAAAGAATAATGTTCAAATTTTGTTGTACTGAATTCATTCCTAGCTCAATGAATTCTTACAAAATCAAATCTATACAGATTAATTAATCAATCTCTATACAGACACCATTATCAGGATAATATTTTCTGCAGCAAACACCCACCGAAGGTCGCCACTGGGACTGATACCGACGCTATCAGATTTCCTGCAGTCACCATGAGATTCTGCTTTGTAGTGTGCAGACAATTCTTCTCAATGTATCTTCTTTTTGTACTGAGAAATTATTCCCATTAGTTAAGGTTGCACCGGAAAGCCACCATCGGTAGAGATGGTATTCCGATGCCGGCTAACGCTGCGTTGTCCGCTTTCAGCAAAATCTTGTTCGAACTGAGGATAGTAGTCAATTTTGATGTCCGTGCTTGCGATATACGCACGGGATTGGTTGATTTCTTTGAACTTTTTCCCAAATAATTTTTGATATAAATAATCAATGTGGCTATATAGAACTTAAAATCCATCGAGAAACGGCTCCGTTCAAAGTTTATCATTTTTTCGTGAAGCTCCTCAATTTTCACAATCGCAACATGTACCCCGGTATAGAAAACACAGACGTAGTCCTACGTCAAAACAAAAGCAGACTTCTTCGGGGTTTCACAGAATTAAACTCGTAATGCAACAAAAAACTTTTTGCGAACTGTAGTTTTCACACCCTTGTTGGTTAGATTGACGTAAGTAGATTGACATAAGTGTTCTTTGAATTAATTCACGCGACTTTTGTTAAAAATGCTCGACAAACTCAACGACACAACGTCTCGAATAAAATTCACCCTACGGAACAGTAAATTATCCCACATAATCCCCACCGGTTCCAATTGAGCGAGCGCACACCTTTCTCCATTATCCCCACGAGAAGAAGGCAATCGCATTCAACACCCTGGCACATATGCTCCCAAAAGACCCGGACGGGAACGAACAAGTGCAGCGCAAAAAAGTCTGCATCTACGATGATAAACGGTCCCCTCACCCGTGTTTCCGTTCCTGTTTCTCTTGCTCAGTCTCATCGAACCCCATAATTTTGTTCAACCGAAGCAACTAGTTGCTCTAATAAAATACACAAACCAACGAACGAACGAACGAATTGAAGGAAAAAAGCATGATTGTAGGCCTCCCACTGTTTCGCCGCCCGCTTTTCCGCCAAAAAGCCCCATAAACATAAACTATGAGGAAAGATAGGCACTAGGCAATCAGGCGCCCCTGCATGTATGCAACACCAGTAGCGCGACGCAACAGGATGACTGACGACTACGACGACGACGACTGTAGGATGGTACGCCAACCAGACAAAAGAACATTATCGCAGAACAACTGAATTGTTGCCGTACCGTATGCACAACAAAGGCACCATCATCATCGTCGGCTGAAAAAGCGCCGCCCGAAAGTATACTACCCGCACCCAGGGCCGAAGTTCTGGAGGAGAAGGAAGTTCAGTTTTAGTTTCGAGCTTCGCCGTCGTCGTCTCAGTTCCGACGATAGTTTAAAGGATTAGGTTCGGTTTCGCGAGGGGTCCCACAATCAATTTATTCATCCACCGTGAAATCCGACAAATACCTACTAAAATAATATAAAATCGTTTTGATATTTTGAAAACTACGAGGGCAAGTAGAAATCTCAATAAACACCTACTTGTTGAAAACACAACTCTGATAAGTTTTGTCGTAATTTTGTTTAAAATTTCAATTTGAACATTTTGACACAGTTTAGCAGGAATCCTTAAATGTTGATGACGAAGTACTATAAGTTAAATAAAAATTAACCTATTCATAAGAGAGTTACTAACTTTGTTAGTTTGATGAATTCATGTAAAACTAAATCACTTTAATTTTTTTTTTTGCATTTCTATGGAGTCACACACCATCACATAACCATCGTAGAGCCCCTTGACAGCCGAAACCGAAGAACCTGTTGGTTGGTTCTGCCCCAAGTCAAGAAGTTTCAATTCCGGAAACGTAATTTATCTTGAAACCCATCCCACCACCCCACTACCGAGTGCTGGGTGGTGGAAACCCGTATGAAACCAGTTGTTGCATTAGGCACTTTGCTTGGGCTAGAGGCAGCCCGACCAAGACGAAGACGAACCCAGCGCCAGGACCATGCAAGACGAAGAAAAGTCAATTCTTCTTCAGGTCAATTGTGGTGAGCGACGGCGACGGTGCGAGAGGCGCCGCGCTAAAAAGGAAATCTATTTAAACACCCTCGCCTTTATTGAGAATCGGGGGCGGATACGGACGGTTCCAGGTCCAGGCTGAGGTCATTTTCAATTTCCTGGCTAAGCCCTCCCCCCGTGGGGATTGTTTGACGTGGCTTCTCGAAGCTTGACCATCAACAACGAGAAAGGATGCAACTTGTTGAAAGCCCGAAGAATTATTGCCCGCAGTTTGGACAGATGGATGCATCCTTTGGGTTAGGATTCCCCCGGTCAGTGCCAATTCCTCCTCGCGTCGCATTCCGTGGAATGGAATCGCCAATTCTGACCGTTCTATTGTTAGTGACAGCACGCGAACGGAGAAGGCGGTTGCAGGGCTGACCCGCGAGTGCCCGAGATGCACATGTCCATGTCCAGGTCCACATCCGGAGACCGCATGAAACGGTGCGGTGCGGGGCGCTTTACCGTTGCGGCAGAACGCGATCCCAGCAGAAGCAAGGGAGGATTTGTTTGAATTAAGGATATGGTTTTCCACGCGAGCTGTTTGGATGGTAATTTATGGTTTTCGCTCCGGCCGAGACAAATGGCAATTAGTTAGCTGTCCGGGTCAGCGTCGAGCGGTCGGTGAATATTGGGAAGGCGGATTCCGAGGGCGGTACGTTTGCCCGCTTCGTGGAGTTGTCAGTTTGAAGTCGTTTGGAAAGTGAGAGTGCAGCGATCAATTTTAATTAAGTGGGGGTGAATTGCAGGTTGATTGATGGTGTGTGATCATCTAATTTGGAAAGTGTGGAATTAGGATGCGAATGCGATGTTTCAGCTGGACTTTGGAAGTCGTTAAGATCCAGTTGTCCGAGTTTGGAATTGTGCCACGAGCTTGGTGTCAATTTGTGATCAATTTATTCGCTATGAGCATAATTCAGGCTGCTTTGGATACAGCAACATGAATGTGATCAGAAGTTGATGAACATTAGAAACAATTTCATTTAATTTCATCACCTCGTATAACTTTTACATATACGCATTTCGACCTCAACTGTTAGACCGTCTTCAGTATATAGTACTTGAATCGACTAAGGGAATAATCTGAAATTCAGGACATGTACCGGGAAAAAATAAATTTTCGTCAAGTTACATTCAAAATTCTTCAAAGTTTTTTTATGCATTAGATATAAGGTGAAGATTTATTCTTTAATGTTTATTACGACGCCGCATTCTAACTGAATTATTTGATTTTTGTATATGGTGTGTTTGGTACTCAACAATTAAAAAGGGTATCTGTTCGATTTTTAATAGCATCCTTCTTTATAAAAAACATTCGCAAAACAGTCAATTTTGGCTCAATTTGTGTCGTGTTTTGTTGTTATCCGAGCGGTAACCCTAGATCTTTTTCCCAAATCCCAAAGTTTGTGTTGCTACGAGATCATTTTGACATCAATTTCGAGTGACATACATCACAAATATTGTGTTATGAGGCAAGCATAGAATCGAATAGCGAAACTCGACTGAGTACGTGCTGCAAAAAGATACTAACGGTTTCGGTGACGAAATGGTGGGAATTTGATGGATGCAGCTTTCGTACTGACCAATCGGCAGAACCAATACTGGTGGCAACATGACGACTACAGCGGTGATAATGACGACGCAGACGACAAGCGGCGCTGGTGGCGGCGATCATAAAGGCGGCTGCCTTACCTCCGTACAGAATGTCTCGCAGAACTACCCTCCCCTTCGTCGATGCTACTTGTCACGCAGCAATTTGACGTCCGGATGTAACTTGGGTTTTCACATCGCGGATCTTTCAAGAAATTGCCGATTGTTTTGATTGTATTGACCTGAATTGTAAGTCAATGATAGTGGGAGGTAAGGAGGATTTAGGTGAGTACAATTTTACTTCGTGTTTTTTAATATCACAAATTGAAGCTTTTTTCAGATTTAATTTGGCATCTTACTTGAACTACAATACAATGTAAGGAGACAAAACTAATTACTCAGAGTGTAGCGGCGGAAAAGAGTGATAGCATTTCGTAAAAAATTCATGAAAATATATTTGCACACACTAATTAGTGCTTCAGAAGATTTCATGGTTTCGATCTACACATTCATAATATTTATTACTATTCGTTTTCCGAATTGTAACGTTTATATACATTTGATCAACGAAATAATATTGTCACCTTCACCTGCCTAACTAAGGCCTATTTTAAAAAGTTGTCCGTTTCCTTGAATAAGAACCGCGGTAGAACGTGCGCTAGCTCGAAAACTATATCTAGTGTTGCCAACAGGGAGCGACTTGCAAACATTTCTGTCGAGCCTTTTATTATTTTTATTGAATTTATTAAGGAGACTTTCAGGCCTAGGCTGGCTCGTCGCCGGAAATTCTGTCGAGCCTGTTAGACTAATTAATTTTGTTTCTGAAGCTTTTCCACATCCTGATCCATTGTACTCGGCGATATCAAGTAATATTTTATCTTAAATTAACAATTTCCTACCAGAAGAACAAATATTCCAAATATCTAGTAGAAAGCACGCCAATATTTTTTTGCCTGTGATTAAAAATTATATTTTTCAAAAAGTAATAATTCAAAGAACGTTTATTATCTTTTACTATTATTATTATTTTTTAGACTAAGACCGGAGTGGAGTATAGAACATATTTCTTATACTTGTTACCAACTAGCGGTACCCAGCATCATATTATTTGATCATCAATTTGTACAGTGAACCCTCCCTTACTCGATATTGAAGGGACCATCGAGTTAGGGAGGTATCGAGATAGGGAACACATTTATATTTGGTCAAATGCCGTTTAACCAAACAGTTAAAATTTGTTTCCTTATTAAGTAAAGTGAGAAGAGAGATGTACGAAGTGAAAGTTGAACAGCGAGAACTGAGAAGTGAGAAATTAGATTTTTTAAATGAGTACAGAGTAGTGAGAAGTGAGTACTGAGAACCGGAAGTGAGTATTGAGTAGTGAGATGTGTGCAGTAATATGTGACTAGTGGAAATTGAGAAATGAGAAGTGAGAAGAAAGTGTTGTGAAGTGAGTTGTGATAGTTGTGAAGTGAAAAGAAGGATGTTAGTAGTGAGAAAAACAGAAGCAAGGAGTGAGAAGGAGAGATGATAATTATGAGGTGAGAAGAGAGAGATAGAGTAGTGAGAAGTAAGTATTTTTTTTTTTATATTCAATATAATAGTGGATGAACGCATCATATGGTCTATCCTCATTTCCGTAAGTGGTCAAGTTATTAGTCTTGTAGCAATAATAGTGGTACTAGTTATTCTCTATCTTGTGAGTGCAATGGTCTCAATTAACTATTCTAAACAGAACTCTGTCCACAAAACAGATAGGTATCATAGAACGAACTGCAAATTTCAAAGTAGGCTTTTTGTGTAGCGACAATCGACGAACGGCACTCACGTATATCCAAGGCGAAAGATAGAGACAGCAAAGCATGCGATGCTACTCTGTCTAATGCGGGTTTTCAGTAAAGCTTGACTTCCACCGCTAGGTTCGCTAGCGTTCCAAAATCATGGAAGGACCACATTCCACAGCAAAGATGCCTATATGTTATGTGCTCTGTCTCTTGTCTTTCTGTCCTCCGATGGTCATGTATTTATTTTCGTTTTTTATTATTTATTTGATATCTTTAAATTTCAGTCATTTATTTTACTATCGGTCATTTATTTTATTATAAGGTAAAGGTCAGCGAATTTGTCTTAATACGAGAAACACTAAGTCATGTCCCCTATATATCCGCTAATTTTTCTAACTAACCTAATAGAAGGAAGAGAGAAACATTTTTTTTTTTGCGTAGATCCATGCAGCTAGAGAGACTAAAGTAAAAAGATTATCGAGAAGATATAATAGATACATTCACTATCTCTAATGCCAAATTAGTAAATCTACAAATTCTACTTTTCACTACTAAAATTCTACTTCAGCTATACGGGTACAAAATGAATTATTGTTAGCTACTACTACAAGTATAAATAGATGTATGCTATTTGGATAAGCGTTTGTTTCAGGGTCTTGTTAGTATTAGAGTTATGTTAGTTAGACCCCTACTGAGCCCTGCCGGCACCTCCAAATTTACCAATAGGCAGTTGTTGTTAGATCGTGCGACACTAACCATTAGTTAACTTGGAGGCATGGTATCTCAAGTGTTTGGTATAACTGTTGACCTTATTTAAGTAAGATGTGATAAAAGTTTCTCTACGGAGCTTATTTTCAAACCATTACCATTAAAATAACGATATTCTTGTGAAGGAGATATAAAAAAAATGGAAAAATATCTTAATTTTTTAATTTAGTGTTGAACTTAACCTTTGTTTGAAAAAAGCACTCTATTAAACAACAAAAATAAAAATAAAATAAAAATCTTTTTAAGACACTTGAAATATCAACGTCAAGCCCCTTATCCATGGACAGGGAGATAGAGTAGTGAGAAGTAAGTGGAGAGATAAGACAGGAGAACGAAGACAGAAGAAGGAAGAGAAAAACTAAAAGGTGCAGCCCAATCGGGTTGTACGCAAAGGTGACGTAGGACTACGTAGCTATACGAAATGGATGGTATTTACCATAATAATTTGTGTCTCTTTATCAACATTGAGCAAACTGCTCGGAGGTCAACTGAATCAAGAAGGCGAATTGTTGCTGGACTTTGAGTCTCTAACCATGGAATTAACATGACTCATCGGCCGCAACGCCGCTGAAGCTATTCGACTGGCTTTCAGTGGATGATATCACAATCCTAAAAGACAACTTCTTCTTCTTATTGGCATTACATCCCCATACTAGGCCACAGCCGCCTTGCAGCTTAGTGTTCATTAAGCATTTCCACAGTTGTTAACTGCGAGGTTTCTCAGTCTGGTTACCATTTTTGCGTTCGTATATCATGAGGCTAACACGATGATACTTTTATGCTCAGGGAAGTGGAGATAATTTCCAATCCGAAAATTGGTTGGACCAGCACCGGGAATCGAACCCAGCCACCCTCAGCATGGTCTTGCTTTGTAGCCGCGCGTCTTATCTCACGGTTAATTCCCCAATTCTGCCCAATTCTGGAAGACACCATCCTCAAAAATGTCCGAAATAATGGAGAAATAATTAGAATCAGAAGTGGCATTTATTTGCAACGTTTGGTTTTCGTCCGCGATGAGAACGTACGTGGCAAAGTGAGGAGCTTCACGAAATAATTACACATAGTTCTTTTCAGGACTTAAACTATTTATCCAGAAGAGGTATTGGCGTCTTCATCGATTTGGCTGTCATCGACGGAAAGTGAAATTTTCTGGCAAAATTGTTTGGTTTTGTTTCTGTTAGTCATTAGAATTGAAATCAATTTTTTTCCGAGCCACCAATTTATACAAACGAAAGTATATCCGAGATAAATTAAAAGTGTAAAAATTAATCGTTTTGCGACGGCAGAAAGCTACTCTTCGGTAGCAGAATGACAAGCGCTCGATAGAAGGGATGATGCAATAAATTTGTTGAATGGATGTAATCACTAACAGCAACCAAGCTACCACACCAAACCCGATGCAACCGGAACAGTTCATTTTCGCAATTAACTCTTTCTTTCCATAAAATGATGGTCCTGAGAAGAACCAATTTTCTTTTCCCAATGCGCCTTTCCAATAACTAACTGCATCCAATCGCTTGTCGACACCTTGCGTTGCAACTGTCCGACCGCCACTTGATGATTTTTCGCTCAGCCTCCAAAATTTAAAATAAATTTTCAGCATTGCCACACTGCCACCTACTCCTTCGTGCTGCTGAGTCCGCACCGCTGCATCGAATGTCGATCTGCTCGAATTAAAATGGCTCACGCGCGCCGGACAGCAGCTTTCTTGTATTCAATAGATTACGCCCGTTAGCCCTGCCCCTTTGTGAACTGATATGGTGTAAATATAATGTGCACTCATAACGAATAATGAAGGGGCGGGGCTGATGAAATTACTTCATTAGATATAAGAAAGCCGCTTTTCGGCGCGCGCGAGCCATTTCGATCGGGTTTCCACAGACAACGGACCGTTCGGAGAATTATGAATTCTAAGAATCCAATGAAACTTTCTCGAAAGATTCTGAATTTGGTTATGAGATGTTGTTTATCTAAGATGCGTATTGTTGCGAGGAATGACAACAGAAATTTGACTGAAGACGAAGTTTCTTCATATTACCAAACATTATCTCTTGACATCTGTCTGTCCAAGCGACGTTCACTATTGGGTAGTTGCTATAGGTAGATACCCAAGTAACATTTCAAGTTTTATTCCGCCCTAGAAATGGTTTTCGAGATCGAATTACAAGAACTGACAATAAAACCCATTACTAAAGGATTACCTTCTGATGACCACTATAAGAGTAAGATATGTTCAAATGGCCCTCTATAGATTACCACTATAAACCTCTTATAAGAGTATATAAAAATCCATTTAAAGCCGCCCGCAAAAAGGGAATCTGGCTGCGGCAGCTGTCAAAAATGTTTGCTTTGAAAAAAAGAGAAACAAAACCTTGCAAAAAATAATAACAAACTAAAGTGTTGATGAAAATCATGATGATGATGAATACAAAATAATACTTTTTCAAGTTTTTTTTAAATATACTTTCATGGAAATGAGGTGCGCGCTCGATTTCATGGTAAAAGCTAGTGCAAAAATGAGATTAAGCACTACGCGCCCGCAAAATAATATAGTTTTGGGCAATAAATTTAAAATTATTATAACATCAATAACGTAAATCTTCACTAAATTTATTGATATTACACCCAAATATGTTTGTTTTTTATATTTATAAATTATATATGTCATTTGCGGCGAAAACACCGTCTAATCATAAATTCCAGTGATAAATTCCACTGACTTGAAGATGGTTCTCCATTTCCAATATGGCCATCATAGATTTCGATCAGAAAAATGTTGCTCTTATTGAACACCGTTATAAACCCTTTGCAATGTAAATATTCTTATTGAGGTTATTCATTTGACCAAATTATGACCAAAAATTATGGCTTTGATCAAGCTTTGAAAATTGGACTTATTACGCTCTTCGTTACAACCATATAGTTGCTAACAAGACCAATAGACATTTGACGATTGAAGCTTTTCAAGCAGATTTATTAGAGGTTTATTGATAGCAATAAGATCGCCAATAAATCTGAGCAACTAGCCATGGTGACTGCTGTCATAAATCCGCTATAAGAATTAAATAAATCTAACAAGCATGAAAATTGTTACTTGGGTAGTTTTCACAAAGGTGGCGTCTTCATGGATTTTATACAAAAGAAAGTTGATCCGAAATAAACTTTCTTCAAAGTTCAAAACTCAATCGTAAATAGCGAATTTGATAGCGCGTCGGAGGGAGATGATGTAGAAAATTTTAATGGATGGGATCACTAACAGCAACCAAGCTACCACGCCAAACCCGATGCCACCGAAACAGTTAAGAACAGAATTAACTCTTTCTTTTTATAAAATGTTGGTCCTGAGAAGAACCAATTTTCTTTTCCCAATGTTCCTTTCCAACTAACTGACAACACAATTTGTAATCAATTTTCAGCATCGGCACTGGCGGTGCGGGATCGCCACAGTGCTATTTTCATGGTCAACCTTTTCTTCATATGAAATTCTGGTTCGTTGAGGTTGAATGATCTGCAGCAACACATCGAGCACCACCACCAATGCGATGGATTTTCTTTGAAAATGTTATTAGCGTCTCCGTGATGCTGTGTTCTCTCCGCTAAGATCGCTTTGATGCGTCTGCTATGCGTAAAATCTTGTTCAAACTGAGGATTAGATCCAAACCCGCAAGTGATTGATTTTTGATGTCTGTGCTAGTGATGCATGTACGTGATTGGTTAGTTTACCTGTTTCTAAACTTTTTATCAATTATCGATAATAAATAGTTAAAAATCAGTATCTTCATATAAATACAAAGAAGCGTTGACTCATCCTTGATCGAATGGTCCAAAAAAATTGAAAATCCATCGAGAAACGGCTTAGATATTAAAGTTTAAAGTCTATCATATTTTCGTGACGGTCCCAGATTTTCGCAATCGTAAAGTGTACCCCAACATAGAAAACACAGACGTAGTCCTACGTCAAAAAAGAAAGAAGAAAAATGAAGCATATCGTTTTTCACTTATCACTTCTTATCACTCCCTTCTCTTACTTCTTATTCCTAATTTCTCATTTTTCACTGCTCACTACTTACTTATGACTTCTTTCTTCACACATTTAGCTTCTCATCTCCCTTTTTCCCACTACTCACTTCTCACTTTGCACTTCTCACTATTGATTTCTCACCTCTCACTTCGCACGTCTCATTTCTCACATCTCATTTTTCACTTCTTAGTTCTCACTAATTTTTTTTTATATCTCACATCCGATTTCTCATTTCTCACTCATCACTTTTCACTTCTCACTTTTCACATCTCACTTTTTACTTCTCACTTTTCACTTCTCACTATTCGCTTCGATTTTCGATCGATCGATACTCTAAACTTCTCACCTCTCATTTCTCACTTACCACTACTCACTTCTTACTTCTTACTTCTTATTTCTCACTTTAAATTTCTCACTTCTCACTTTTAACTTTTCATTTTCACCATTAATTTCTCACTTCTCACTTTGCGCATCTCACTCCTCACTTCGCACATCTCACTTTTGACTTCGCACATATCACTTCTCTTTTTTCACTTTTCATTTCTCATATATAACTTCTTATATCTCACTTCTAGCTTTTTACTTCTCACTTCTCCCTTCATACTTTTCACTTCTCATAACTCTCTTCGCACTCCGAATTTCTCACTTCTTACTCTGTATTTTCCACTTCTCACTACTTATTTCTCACTTCTCATTTCTCACTTTCCATCTCTCACTTTTAATTTCACATTTTTAACTTTTCCTCTCTCACTCCTCATATCTCACTTCTCATTCTTCACTTCTATCTTCTTATTTCTCGTATCTCATTTCTTACTTCTCGCTTATCACTTTTCACTTCTAACTATATCGTGCATGTACTGTTTCTGACAACATCGAGTTAGCGAGGTGAAAATGCTTTGGAAAATTACTTCGACTTAAAGAATATTGAGTAAGGGAGATATCGACTTACGGAGGGAGCGCAATATGCTAGATTCAAGGGACTTTCAATTTCACCGAGTTAGAGAGAATATCGAGTTACAGAATATCGAGTTAGAGAGAGTTCACTCTGAAATGTATCTATCTATCCATTTATGTGAATGTAGCTGTAACATGTAACATTATACATATTACTTCATTCCACAATGGTCGGATTCGTCAAATTTCACGACATAAATCGATAACTCGAAAACCATCAGTGTTAGAGCTTTGACGTCTTCAGAAGAAATGATCTACAAGAAGAGATCTATTTTTGGTGTAAGTTGTCATTAGGGTGGCCCTTCGGTGAAATTTTTTTTGGAAATGTATTTTTTTACCCTTTTGAGTTAGGAGTTCATATAATTCTACAAAGTTGTAGAGAATTTAATTCTAAGCATTTTTGCTTAATAAACATTTATTTTATCTCATATAGGTGATGTTTTATGACAAAATTACTAAATTCAAATAGGGTGGTCCCGAAGAAATAGTTTTTAACTTCTACTTTCGTCAATTCAGAATATTTTCAAAAACTGTCTTAGCATCGCTTCACGGTCTTTGGATGGCACATCTTTTGGTTATATAAGACGGCTGATAGCTTTATTTTCAAGCATATTATAAGCGTTTTTTTCATGAAAAAGTGATATTTTTCTGAGCATTCTACTGCAGCTAGTAGCAAATATTAGCAAAAATTTCAATCGTAATCTGAAAATATACATGCAGGCCCATCAAATCCATGGTATTTCATTTGTCCATGTTTGTCCACTTTTGATTGATAATCATATTAGTTTTTGTATGAAAAATCAGCTATTCCATGGGAAACACATATACCATATCTCTGATTTTTGCAATATTTGGTAGAATCATTCTTTTTCGAAAATTTAATTTTGTCCGATTTCGATCCATGGTGGTCGAAAAAATCAACATTTTGGAAAAAGTATTTTTTTAAAACATAATTTTTGAACTACTGGACCTATTATCAATGTCCATGGAATCTCATGTAGTCATTGGCGACCCTCACTTAGAAACTGTAAAAATTAAATTATTCTGCGAATTGGCCATGAAAAACCAACTTTATTTTATGATTTTGTATTTCGCCACAAAAGTAGCGCTCTTAAGCATTTATTTAATGACCTTTGAAAATCGTTCCAGTAGTTAAAATGTCAAAATGATTTTTTCGACTTCTTTTCCACACGAGTTGATTTAAATATTTTAGGTAAAGAACGATTCTTTGTGTGCTTTGTGGCCGTGTGGTTAGCGCCGTCAATCGTCTAGAGGCATGGACTATGGAGCGTGGCTCGATTCCCGCCTCGGTAAGAAGGAAACTTTTCGTGATCGAAAAATTGTCCACCCCACTGGGTATTATGTGTCCTGTCAGTTGTCTAGGTGTTAAGTGTTCAGTCTCTACGTCCTCTGGCCGAAGACGGTGTTCTTGTCTTTTATTCTACCAAATATTGTGAAAATCCAAAAGATGATATATGTGTTTCACCCTAATTTTTCATACAAAAATAATACTATCGTCAAACAAAAGCGGACAAAGATGGACAAATGAAATACCATGGATTTGATGGACCTGCATGTATATTTTCAGATTACGATTGAAATTTTTGCTAATATTTGCTACTAGCTGCAGTAGAATGCTCAGAAAAATACCACTTTTTCATGAAAAAACGCTTATAATATGCTTAAAAATGAAGCTATCAACCATCTTATGTAACCAAAAGATGCGCTATTCAAAGACCGTGAAGCGATGCTAAGACAGTTTTTGAAAATATTCTGAATTGACGAAAGTGGAAGTTAAAAACTATTTTTTCGGGACCACCCTATCTAAATTTAGTAATTTTGTCATAAAACATCACCTATATGAGATAAAATAAATGTTTATTAAGCAAAAATGCTTAGAATTAAATTCTCTACAACTTTGTAGAATTATATGAACTCCTAACTCAAAAGGGTAAAAAAATACATTTCCAAAAAAAATCACCGAAGGGCCACCCTAATGACAACTTACATCAAAAATAGATCTCTTCTTGTAGATCATTTCTTCTGAAGACGTCAAAACTCTAACACTGATGGTTTTCGAGTTATCGATTTATGTCGTGAAATTTGACGAATCCGACCATTGTGCATTCCAGTGGAATCATCAAGTTTTCAGATTGTTTTCTGTTTAACAAAATTCTTATATTTTCAGCAATATTACAATGTATGAGGAATATATCGTTATTTTATATTATATCATGACACAGCCTTCATACAAATCAAATAATCGGTCCTCAGCGGTTAAAATCTCCTATTTGTTTCCAAATAGAGTTCAGAGTGGGCTGCAAAATGGTGGATTGACATCAAGGAAGGAATGCCCAACAGAGCTCTGGTCCCCACAAGTCCCTATCTCAAGCTTCCACGCGTCGTCGGATGACAAAAGACCGCCAGCTAAGGGTTGTGTACTTAGCTGGTAGTGCAGCCTGGGCACTGTTGTCCTTCTGACATCAGCTAGAGTGATAAGGTACGCCTCGAGCGTCTGTTCACCAGGAGGTGCGGCTCAAACAGCGTCTGCCTGGTACCCAGCGGCTGATTAACGAAATGCTGTATCGCGTCAGCTATACCTAAGGTGGCAGCCCCATCATCGCGATGTAGGTAACGCGACCCAGGTAAGCTAGCTTACTGAAGCCTCTCTTATACCACGAAAAATGAAGATAAAAGAAAAAGAGAACGATATTTTGGGCAACCGACCCGGCAACGAAATAAGGACTATGATTGGAAACTCGGTACCTGGAATGTCAGGACCATGAATGAACCTGGTGAACTGCAGAAGGTTGGAGTGAACGTGGCCGCTATTCAAGAAGTCCGATGGCCCAGATCCGGAGAACGTGAATTCCGAGCCGTGGACCCCACGACCAACACTGCATTCAAGTATAACATCTATCACAGCGGCGGCGGAAAAGCAGAGCATGGAGTTGGTTTCGTAGTGATGGGCAAGCAGATAAAGCGAGTGATGCGGTGGAAACCCATTAGCGAACGAATCTGTGTGTTGAGGATACGGGGCAAATTCTTCAATTACAGCCTAATCAACGTTTACGCACCGACAAACGATAAATCCGACGACGTGAAGGACACGTTTTATGAATGTCTTGATAAAGCCTTTGGAGAGTGCCCAAAGCATGACGTGAAAATTGTTATCGGAGACGCTAACGCTCAGGTCGGTAGAGAGGATTTTTTCCGTCCCATAATCGGTAGGGAGAGCCTTCACTCCGCTACCAATGACAACGGCCTACGGCTAGTAAATTTCGCTGCTGCCAGAGGGATGGCCATCAGCAGCACCTACTTTGCACGAAAGAATATCCGAAAGCACACCTGGAGACATCTAAATGGTGAAACTTGCAACCAGATAGACCATGTTCTGGTGGATGGGAGCCATTTCTCGGATGTTATCGATGTGCGGACATTCAGAGGTCCATACATTGACTCTGATTATTACCTCGTTGTCAGTAAAATTCGATCACGGTTGTCAACTGTATCGAACGAAAGATCACAGCGAACGATGCGTTACAATATCCAGCATTTGTCGGCGGAAGGAGTATCGGTTGAGTACCGCCAGAAGCTCGACGAACGGATAAGTGCAATCAACGTTAGCGACAACATCAACGATCTATGAAGCAATGAGCACAACAGCACGAGAAGTGGTAGGCACTGCACAGAGGCGACCCAGGACGGGTTGGTTCGATGTGGAGTGTCAGAGAGTGACAGACGAGAAGAACGTTGCCAGAAGCCGGATGTTGGTGTCGGGTACCCGATCGAATAGAGATCGGTACAAGGAAGCAAGAACAGCCGAAAAACGAACCCACCGCAGGAAGAAAAAAGAGTACGAAGAACAAGTTATTAGTGATGGGCAGGAAAAAAATTGAGCAGAACGATATGCGGAGGTTTTATGAGTCTGTAAATGGCGTACAGAGAAAGACAGCGCCATCTCCCGTCATGTGCAACGACCAACAAGGGAATTTGCTGACAGATAAAACCTAAGTGGCTGCCAGGTGGAAGCAACATTTCGAGACTTTGTTGAATGGAGGAAGTGACGGTGCATCGGTGAACAGAATAAATATTAGCGACGATGGACAAGCTGTGGAGTCACCTACACTAGATGAGGTTAAAAAAGCTGTTAAAGAGCTGAAAAACAATAAGGCTGCGGGAAAGGACCAGCTCCCGGCTGAACTTCTCAAACATGGCAGTGAGCAGCTTTATGAAGTTCTGCACCACATTATGTCGGAAACATGGGAAGACGAGGAAATGCCTGCTAGCTGGTCGGACGACATCATTTGCTCTCTCTTTAATAAAGGGCATAGGCTGGAGTGCGCCAATTACCGAGGAATAACCCTCCTTAATTCGGCGTACAAAATTATGTCCCGTATTCTGTTCAACAGATTGAGACCGCTTGAAGAGTTCTTCGTCGGCGAATATCAAGCAGGTTTTCGTAAGGGCCGATCAACGACGGATCAAATGTTTACCCTGAGACAAATCCTTGATAAATTCCGGGAGTACAACTTGCAGACACATCATCTGTTTATTGATTTCAAGGCGGCGTGCGATTCAGTGAAACGGAATGAATTATGGCAAATTATGCTTGAACATGGTTTTCCGGCGAAACTGATACGGCTGATTCGTATAACGTTGGACGGATCGAAATCAAGTGTAAGGGTTGCGGATGAAATATCGACGTCATTTGTTACCTTAGATGGATTAAAGCAGGGTGATGCACTCTCGAATCTACTGTTCAATATAGCGCTCGAGGGAGCGATTAGGAGAGCTGGTGGGCAAAGAAGCGGTACCATTATCACAAAATCGCATATGCTCCTGGGATTTGCGGACGATATCGATATTATCGGAATTGATCGCCGTGCCGTGGAAGAGGCTTTTATGCCTTTTAAGAGGGAGACAGCGAGGATTGGACTCACGATCAATACCAGCAAAACGAAGTACGTGGTCGCTGGCAATCACCGTGGGTTCATTAGTGGTGGTGGTAGCGAAATGGTGCTGGATGGTGAAAAATTTGAAGTGGTAGAAGAATTTGTGTATCTTGGAACGTGCGATAATGATGTTACCCGCGAGGTGAAAAGGCGTATTGCAGCTGCAAATAGGGCTTATTACGGACTACGTAACCAACTTAAGTCCCGTAGTCTGCAAACGAAAACAAAACTCGCGCTGTATACTACTCTGATTTTTCCGGTGGCTTTATACGGCCATGAGACATGGACGTTAAAGGAGGCTGATCGGAGAGCTCTCGGAGTGTTTGAGCGTAAGGTGCTGCGGACAATACTCGGCGGTAAACAGGAGAACGGTATCTGGCGGCGTCGCATGAATCACGAATTGTACCAGGTGTATAAAGGGCTGGATATTATGAGGCTTGTACAACACGGCAGACTACGGTGGGCTGGTCACGTTGTTCGTATGCCGGAAGAACGTCAAGCGAAGATAATATTTAGCAGAGAACCCGGAAGATTCCGCAGGCTTCGTGGAAGGCCGTGTACACGATGGCGTTTTGCAGTTGAAGAGGACCTGAGGGCGCTCAATGTTCAGGGCGACTGGAAGCGATTGGCCCGAGTCTGGATTGGGATCGAGTCCAGTGGAGAAGGATACTCCATTCGGCGTAGGTTCATCGAAGAGCTGTAGCCCATCAAGTATCAAGTAAGTAAGTAATGAGAAACGCACATAAGAGATGTTAAAATTGCACTTTGGGGAGACAGATTCAGTTATTTCCATCAATTCACATTTATTCGCATTATTAATTTGAATGCATTGCAGCAGTTTTTGAAAACAAAAATCGTTTTTAAAATTTTGTCCCCGGGAAAAATAAGGGAAAACAATGTTTTTTTTTTAAATAACTCCGGAACGCAATAGTCGATTGGGCCAATTAGCGAAAAATTGGGCAGGATTCTGCGTCGAATGTAACCTGTTGCAAGCAATTCGGATAAGGCTAAAAACAAAAAATGTACCTCACTTTTTTTGTCCACACACATACAGACATCCTTCAATTCCTCGCTGAGTCTATTGGTCTATAACACTATGGGTCTCCGAGCCTTCTATCTTATGTTCGGTTTAGGCGTTTACGTATATACTAAGTATTCGAGAAAGGCAGAAATACGGTGAGCGATATATTTCCTTCTCAACGTTTGGCATAATGAGCATATTGAGCATGAACATAAGATATTTGTACAATTCGTGGTCGCTACTCAGTGATTAATCAGAACTCCTACCATTTGGCACAATAATTAACAGAGCGGGATTTTTTTTTGTAAAATTCCTGCTTTCAAAGATTACCTAATGTCTTGTGCATTGATCAAGACCAATTCGAAATTAAAAAAAAGTTAACAGTAGACAAACTTACTTTTAGGCAAAATTTTGGATATATGGCAAATGGTAGGTCATTTTGTATAACTTATGCCTTAAATTATGGTCAATAAAGTGAGAATTATTTACTCTTCGTATTCGAAAATATAATAAGAAAATACGAAAATGAATATCCGAAGTAAATAATTTATCCTTCATTTACCATAACTCCAATCAGCATTAAGCCAAATGACTTTATGCTAAGCAGGGAAAAAATCAAGTTAAAAATGGTCAGCCAGGATGCTTGCGTTCGAAAACCACTTGAATCAGCAGAAGCCTCAAGAGGCTTGGAAAACCGGGAGACAAGTGGAGCTATCACCTGGTGTACCAATTGTTCATTCGTCAAGATCATCCCACACTTCGGGAGCGGGAGAGCTATTGCACAAGGGTTGACTCGGAAAACATCGCTTCAGCTCTGGGAGGAACCACTAAGACGGAAGGTTCAACCATTGACTGATCCACGACCGTGCCTCCGTCCAAAATTACGCAAAAAAATATAAATATAAATGTATAAATCATAAAAAAAATATAAAAAACCAACTTAATTCACCGAGTGGTGATACTGCCTTTCTCGCATTTAGCCAAGACACCAACCTTATATGGCGCTTATATAGTTCCATTCCATTTTCTTAATAACTTTTAAACGCAATGGTCGATTATTATCAAATTCAATAGTGATCAACAAGGCTTTGTCCTCTGTCGAATGCAACTTGTAGCGAGAAAATCGGTTAAGAATTACTATATGAAAAAGTGGCTAATGTTTTTCGGTTTTTGTGTGCACACACACACATACACACGGACAGACAGACATTTTTTCAGTTCGACGAGCTGAGTCGATTGGTATATAACATCATGGGTCTCCGAGACTTCTATAAAAAGTTCGATTTTGGAGTGAAATGATAGCCTTTCGGTACAACTTTGTTGTACGAGAAAGGCAAAAATAATATAAATATAAATGTATAAATTATAAATATAAATTGCTTGAAATCGAGTTCCAACTTCGCCCGGAACTGTAGCAGTTAAGGATGCTGAATGTGATCTAGAAAGCATCACTCTTCTTCACACAAAAAATATTAACAATATTCGTTTGGTGGAGTCCAGTAGAGTTACAAAACCAGGGGTGGCATTCTTCTTCTTCTTCTTATTGGCATTACATGCCCACACTGGGACAGAGCCGCCTCGCAGCTTAGTGTTCATTAAGTACTTCCACAGTTATTAACTGCGATGTTTCTAATCCAAGTTTACCATTCTTGCATTCGTATATCATGAGGCTAACACGATGATACTTTTATGCCCAGGGAAGTCGAGACAATTTCCAATCCGAAAATTGCCTAGACCGGCAACGGGAATCGAACAGGCAGTTAATTCATAAACAAGGAAATCGTGCTCAACGACTATTAAAAGCAATATTATTTATTGAGCAGTTGCAACCGATTAAAACATTATGCAGATACGATATGTTTTGTAACTTGAGATATTTTTAGGACACAAATTGTGTCAACTGGCCATGATTTCATAGTTGACGTAACTACCATTGAACTTTTGTATGTATTTCGAATAATTTAGGGGCAAACATCGCAAATTTTAAACATTCCGCCCCGTGAATACTTAAATGAGAGTTGGAATAAGCAACGTATCGATGTTGCAGCGGTTGAATATTCCTTATAAACTTAAAGTCGAGTCAAGTACGAGACACTGAAGATGGCCTTACTGTTGAGGTCGAAATACGTATCTGTCAAGATACAATTAAGTGGTGGAATTCAATGGGATTGTACAAACTTGTCCTATGACAAGTGAATAATGAAACATTTATTCTCTTCTCGTAGAGAAATATTAACAAATATAATTAAAAACTTTCAGCAAGAAATGACTTGCGAACAACATTGTGACGAGTGTTTTTCATTCGACTAGAGTTGTTTTTCAGTGTGCTATCGAGTTTCCATAATGTTAAAACATCTCGTTATTCTTGTACCTCCTCGAGCATACTCGAACGATGAGTCGTATTCGAGATCGAATCGAAAGCCGTAATGCCAAACATGTTCGACTCGATAGAATTACGTTCGAATCGAGATGCGTAATGCCATCCCAGGTTCCCAAGTTTCTCCTCAGTCTGGACAGAAGTAGTGACACAAGGCCACCAAGCCATCCTCCAAGCAGAAACAATTATAGCATAGAACCAATATTATGCAAAAGAACGAGATGAAGTTTCACAACAAAACATTCTTCTTTGTTTGTTGCTGACATTTTAACTTCTGATCTTTGTCATTATTATCCACGATAAAACAAAGCTTTATCGTAGCATCATCACTATGATGTCAAAAAGTATCGACATTGCCGTTGCGTTACTTACTAACAATTCGATTTATTTCCCGTAACTGAAGCATGTCTTGTCTGAACCAATCATCGCATTGTAGTACATAAGCATTTTACGATGGGGACACACGCGCCCAACAATTCGACTTTCGCTTTGAAGTCTTCGGGGATGCGCGCCTTTGATCGACAGCAAACGACCAGTCAAAGTGATGTCATTTGAGGCTTAACACGTCCCTCCCTCGTCAACCATAGATAGTTGTCGGCGTCGCCATCGCACGTTTCGTATATGTGACAGCCGAGCCAGAGACCACTCCAAATCGAGCTGATAAATTGGACAATTTTCTGAACTGACAGCGAGCGGAGGGAAAAAAATCGACAGGCTTTGAAACAATACAACTCCAGCGCCGCGGACTACTGATGGGAAAATTGTTTACCATAAGCTCCTCTACACAACCTTGAGAAGCCGACGTACAATTGAAGCATTTTCCATCCACATTGCTCCATCATTATACGTTTGTTGTTTTTTGGGTAACGGCACGACCGAGCGGGCGGGTGGGCACCAGGAGGAATCTACGCAAAAACGAATAAATCAAAACTTTTTGGCTGCCACAAAACGGCGGGTAAGTTGCGTAAATTTTCGGCTGACTCCATCTGGTTCATGCCAAACGACTTTTCCACGCGATGGCGGAGACGACGGAGCGTTTGTGTATACAACGCTGACTACCCGAACGGTGTAATAGTTGCTGGCAAAGCAAATAAGTCGTTTGTTTATAAATGATACCAAAATCGAGAATTCGAGTTCAAATTTCCAGACTCTGCTGAGGGTTTTTCCAGACAATCAATTGTTTTAATAATTCAGAAGAGACTATTCAACAAATGAGACTTATTAATAATTTAGCAAGTTCAACAAAATAATAAGTCAAAGGTAAAAATAAAATAAAGCATAAGCAAAAGAGATGATGATAGGAAGGGAGACACTTCTCATTTCTTATCTACCATATTTATTACTCATTTTTCACTTCTTATTAATTGCATGAGCATTCTGACATTCTGTTAAACAGTCAACTGCCTAAATTCAGCCGATTTTTTTTTCAAAATATTTTTGATAAATTATGTTTTTACTTACGACGACTCCTGATAGAATTTTTTATATTTTTCTGCTGAAATTTTAAATTCTTTGTTTAAATTTTACTGACTTTAATGTATTATGGTTAGAATACTAATTTGGAAAGATTTGTGTTGGAATTTTTGACAAAACTCAATCGAAATTTTAAGAAGTTCGTAGAAACTTATTAAAGAGCTTATTACGAAAAAAGTAAAATTTGACTCAAATCCATTTCGATACGAATTGTTCTAACATTCCAACAACAATCGTAAAAGTTAAAATAAACCAAAATTGTTAAAAATGTATAAGAATTTAGACCGAAATTTGACTAAAAAACCGGATAAGTTTTAGCATTTTGAACACAATTGGTATAACTGACAAATATTCAATTCAATTGAATCGTGTTTTATTGCAACTGCCAACCGATTAATGTCGCTTCCTCCGCTCATCTTTCTTGGCACCTAATCCACGAGGGCAACCCAAATGTTCTGGAAAGTGACAAATTTTCCTGTACCATCGAAAAGTCCATTCCTCCCAAAAAGCCGTGACAAATTCCAATTGCCCGCCCAAGATTGACTCTTTATAGACCGAAACCACCGATGATGCCGAATCGTGGTTACGCGGTGCTTCAAAAACGAATAAGAAGAAAAGCAACAAACATGTGTGGAAAGAGCGAGTTCTGTTTCTCTAATTTATGACTCGCAGACTGGTTGGCTGGCCAATTGCCAGCCGGAACAGAGCTACTAGTCTAGGGTGACGTGTCAATGTTCGTCCAATTTATGACCCATGTTCTGAGAAGCTGAAAATTACTTTCATCATCCATTTCAGCTATTGAAATAAATTTGAAATAATGTTATTTAAGCGGAAGAAAATTAGCCTACCGACCCTGGACCGACTGAAACATACCGCTGCAAAGTGCCACTTTTTATTGCGGCGGTGCGGTGGTTGGCTTACCTACTCGCGTGTCGAAAAGTCAATTACGGTTGAACTTTTCGGCGTAGAACGGCCAAGGTTCGTACCGTTCGTTCGTTGCGTCGTCGCAGCTTTACTGTACTTCACTGAAAACTGAATGACACGTATTTGGAGATCGGTTCCAAAATAGTGCCAGTGCAGCGGGTGGAAAAGGGGTTTAGTATGGGTTGGACCAAAAATAAACCCATCAAAGCAAAGGCGGAACGGCCGGCAGCGGTGCAATGTGCCCCAACCGAAATCCAGATGTGAAACGTGGTCAGTTTCAAATTACTAAAAATTTTGGGGAGTTTATCCATGTATTATTACTTTTTGAAGACAAACTATACCAAAAGTGGAAAATTCTGGACCTAGTGGAGTCAATCAAATTTAAAAATTCTGAGGTTTCTTAGGTTTCTACAAAACTCTTAAAAATGTCTGCAGAAAACAAAATAAATACTCAGGAAAGAACAAGTTATAACATTTTGGATGTAATTGTGGTTTTAAAGCCAGTTCTTGAGAGAAAACTGTAGATTTTTGCAGAAACAAGAAGCAAGCTATTGGAGATGTGAACAATGTTGCACAAACTTCAGAATCCTGTCGGGATTCGTTCACAATCCTTCGTTCACAATCCTTTCGGGATTCGTTCAGAATCCTTCCGGGATTCGTTCAGAATCCTTCCGGGATTCGTTCAGAATCCTTCCGCGATTCGTTCAGAATCCTTGCGATATTCGTTCAGAATCCTTCCGGGATTCGTTCAGAATCCTTTCGGGATTCGTTCAGAATCCTTTCGGGATTCGTTCAGAATCCTTTCGGGATTCGTTCAGAATCCTTTCGGGATTCGTTCAGAATCCTTTCGGGATTCGTTCAGAATCTTTTCGGGATTCGTTCAGAATCCTTTCGGGATTCGTTCAGAATCCTTTCGGCATTCGTTCAGAATCCTTTCGGCATTCGTTCAGAATCCTGTCGGGATTCGTTCAGAATCCAGTCGGGATTCGTTCAGTATCCTGTCGGGATTCGTTCAGAATCCTTTCGGGATTCGTTCAGAATACTTCCGGGATTCGTTCAGAACCCTTTCGGGATTCATTCAGAATCCTTTTGGGATTCATTCAGAATCCTTTCGGAATTCGTTCAGAATCCTTTCGGGATTCGCTTAGCATCCTTTTGGGATTCGTTAAGAAACCTTTCGAGATTCGTTCAGAATCCTCCCGGAATTCGAGCAGAATCCTTCCGGGATTCGTGCAGAATCCTTCCGGGATGCGTTCTGAATCCTTTCGGGATTCGTTCAGAATTCTTTCGAGATTCGTTCAAAATCCTTCCGGGATTCGTTCAGAATCCTGCCGCGATTCGTTCAGAATCCTGCCAGGATTCGTTCAGAATCTTGCCGGGATTCATTCAGAATCCTGTCGGGATTCGTTCAGACTCCTGTCGGGATTTCTTCAGAATCCTGTCGCGATTCGTTCAGAATCCTTTTGGGATTCGTTCAGAATCCTTTTAGGATTCGTTCAGAATCCTTTTGGGATTCGTTCAGAATCCTTTTGGGATTCATTCAAAATCCTTTCGAGGTTCGTTCAGAATCCTTTCGAGGTTCGGGCAGAATCCTTCCGCGATTCGGTCAGAATCCCTTAGGAATTCGTTCTGAATCCTGTTGGGATTCGTTTAGAATTCTTTCGAGATTCGTTCAAAATCCTTCCGGGATTCGTTCAGAATCGTTTCGTGATTCGTTCAGAATTCTGTCGGGATTCGTTCAGAATCCTTTCGAGATTCGTTCAGAATTTTGTCGGGATTCGTTCAGAATCCTGTCGGAATTCGTTTAGAATCCTGTCGGTATTCGATCAGAACCCTGTCGGGATTCGTTCAGAATCCTTTCGGGATTCGCTTAGCATCCTTTTGGGATTCGTTAAGAAACCTTTCGAGATTCGTTCAGAATCCTCCCGGAATTCGAGCAGAATCCTTCCGGGATTCGTGCAGAATCCTTCCGGGATGCGTTCTGAATCCTTTCGGGATTCGTTCAGAATTCTTTCGAGATTCGTTCAAAATCCTTCCGGGATTCGTTCAGAATCCTGCCGTGATTCGTTCAGAATCCTGCCAGGATTCGTTCAGAATCTTGCCGGGATTCATTCAGAATCCTGTCGGGATTCGTTCAGACTCCTGTCAGGATTTCTTCAGAATCCTGTCGCGATTCGTTCAGAATCCTTTTGGGATTCGTTCAGAATCCTTTTGGGATTCGTTCAGAATCCTTTTGGGATTCGTTCAGAATCCTTTTGGGATTCGTTCAGAATCCTTTTGGGATTCATTCAAAATCCTTTCGAGGTTCGTTCAGAATCCTTTCGAGGTTCGGGCAGAATCCTTCCGCGATTCGATCAGAATCCCTTAGGAATTCGTTCTGAATCCTGTTGGGATTCGTTTAGAATTCTTTCGAGATTCGTTCAAAATCCTTCCGGGATTCGTTCAGAATCGTTTCTTGATTCGTTCAGAATTCTGTCGGGATTTGTTCAGAATCCTTTCGAGATTCGTTTAGAATTTTGTCGGGATTCGTTCAGAATCCTGTCGGAATTAGTTTAGAATCCTGTCGGAATTCGTTTAGAATCCTGTCGGTATTCGATCAGAACCCTGTCGGGATTCGTTCAGAATCCTGTCGGGATTCGTTCAGAATCTTTTCTTGATTCGTTCACAATCCTTTCGGGATTCGTTTAGAATCCTTTCGGGATTCGTTCAGAATCCTTTCGGGATTCGTTCAGAATCCTTTCGGGATTCGTTCAGAATCCTTTCGGGATTCGTTCAGAATCCTTTCAGGATTTGTTCAGAATCCTTTTGGGATTCGTTCAGAATCCTTTAGGGATTCGTTCAGAATCCTTTCGGGATTCGTTCAGAATCCTTTCAGGATTCGTTCAGAATCCTTTCGGGATTCGTTCAGAATCCTTTCGGCATTCGTTCAGAATCCTTTCGGGATTCGTTCAGAATCCTTTCGGCATTTGTTCAGAATCCTTTCGGGATTCGTTCAGAAACCTTTCGGGATTCGTTCAGAATCCTTTCGGGATTCGTTCAGAATCCTTTCGGGATTCGTTCAAAATCCTTTCCTGATTCGTTCAGAATCCTTTCGGGAATCGTTCAGAATCCTTTCGGGATTCATTCAGAATCCTTTCGAGATTCGTTCAGAATCCTTTCGGGATTCGTTCAGAATCCTTTCGGGATTCGTTCAGAATCTTTTCGGGATTCGTTCAGAACCCTTTCGGGATTCATTCAGAATCCTTTTGGGATTCATTCAGAATCCTTTCGGAATTCGTTCAGAATCCTTTCGGGATTCGCTTAGCATCCTTTTGGGATTCGTTAAGAAACCTTTCGAGATTCATTCAGAATCCTCCCGGAATTCGAGCAGAATCCTTCCGGGATTCGTGCAGAATCCTTCCGGGATGCGTTCTGAATCCTTTCGGGATTCGTTCAGAATTCTTTCAAGATTCGTTCAAAATCCTTCCGGGATTCGTTCAGAATCCTGCCGTGATTCGTTCAGAATCCTGCCAGGATTCGTTCAGAATCCTGCCGGGATTCATTCAGAATCCTGTCGGGATTCGTTCAGACTCCTGTCGGGATTTCTTCAGAATCCTGTCGCGATTCGTTCAGAATCCTTTTGGGATTCGTTCAGAATCCTTTTGGGATTCATTTAAAATCCTTTCGAGGTTCGTTCAGAATCCTTTCGAGGTTCGGGCAGAATCCTTCCGCGATTCGGTCAGAACCCCTTAGGAATTCGTTCTGAATCCTGTTGGGATTCGTTTAGAATTCTTTCGAGATTCGTTCAAAATCCTTCCGGGATTCGTTCAGAATCGTTTCGTGATTCGTTCAGAATTCTGTCGGGATTCGTTCAGAATCCTTTCGAGATTCGTTCAGAATTTTTGTCGGGATTCGTTCAGAATCCTGTCGGAATTCGTTTAGAATCCTGTAAGTATTCGATCAGAAATCTGTCGGGATTCGTTCAGAATCCTGTCGGGATGCGTTCAGAATCCTGTCGGGATTCGTTCAGAATCCTGTCGGGATTCGTTCAGAATCCTTTCGGGATTCGTTCAGAATCTTTTCTTGATTCGTTCAGAATCCTTTCGGGATTCGTTTAGAATCCTTTCGGGATTCGTTCAGAATCCTTTCGGGATTCGTTAAGAAACCTTTGGGATTCGTTCAGAATCCTTTCGGGATTCGTTCAGAATCCTTTCGGAATTTATTCAGAATCCTTTCGGGATTTCGTTCAGAATCGTGTCGGGATTCGTTCAGAATCCTGTCGGGATTCATTCAGAATCCTGTCGGGATGCGTTCAGAATCCTGTCGGGATGCGTTCAGAATCCTGTCGGGATTCGTTCAGAATCCTGTCGGGATTCGTTCAGAATCTTTTCTTGATTCGTTCAGAATCCTTTCGGGATTCGTTTAGAATCCTTTCGGGATTAGTTCAGAATCCTTTCGGGATTCGTTCAGAATCCTTTCGGGATTCGTTAAGAAACCTTTGGGATTCGTTCAGAATCCTTTCGGGATTCGTTCAGAATCCTGTCGGGATGCGTTCAGAATCCTTCCGGAATTCGTTCAGAATCCTTTCGCGATTCGTTCAGAATCATTTCGCGACTCGTTCAGAATCCTTTCACGAATCGTTCAGAATCCTCTCGGAATTCGTTCAGAATCCTTTCGGGACTCATTCAGAATCCTTTCGGGATTCTTTCCGAATCCTTTCGGGATTCTTTCAGAATCCTTTCGGGATTCGTTCAGAATACTTTCCGGGATTCGTTCAGAATACTTTCCGGGATTCGTTCAGAATCCTTCCGGGATTCGTTCAGAATCCTTGTGGGATTCGTTCAGAATCCTTTTGGGATTCGTTCAGAATTTTTTTGGGATTCGTTCAGAATCCATTTGGGATTCAGTCAGAATCCTTTTTGAATTCAGTTAGAATCCTTTTGCGATTCAATCCGAATCCTTTTGGGATACAATCAGAATCCCTTTGGGATTCGTTCAGAATCCTTTCGGGATTCGTTAAGAATCCTTCCGAGATTCGTTCAGAATCCACCCGGGATTCGTTAAGAGTCCTCCCAGGATTTGTTCAAAATCTTTCCGGGATTTGTTGAGAATTCTTCTGTGATTCGTTCAGAAACCTTCCGAGATTCATTTAAATTTAGAAAGATTTTTGAATACAGAATAACTACTGAGCTTAACTTAACGAATCCAGGAAAGTTACTAAACGATTTCGGTTAGAGTTCTGAACGAAGGCGGAAAGGATTCAGAACTAATTTGGGAAGGATTTTGGGCACCACTAGAAAGTATTTGTAACAAATCTTGGATTTTCAACCGATTTCTGGGTCGAATTTTGAATGAATCATGTAAGGATTCTGAAACGAATCCTGAAAGGATTCTGAATCAAATCCTGACGATTTTGATACGAATTCCGTGAGAGTTTTGGAATGGTCTTCAACCCCGATTTCAAATCAAACTACAAATACATTTTGAAACAAACCTTCAAATAATTTTGAAAAGATTTCGCAGTGGAACTCAGTCAGGATTTGAAAAGATTTTCGAGTGGAGGATTATTCCGCATCGCAGTAATTAATTCGTTTTTCATCGCACCGATATTTGGTCGGCGTTCTGCCAAACCGCACCAAGCGGCTTTGTGACTGACTTGTGATATTTTGTTTGTACAAGGAAAAGATATCCTCAGTTATGTGGTGGGAATAAATAGAAAATTACTCCAAATAATTTTCTAATACAAATCTATGTTAGAATTATGTAATTTTTTTCTACCAATTCCTCCCAGAATTGTGACTAATCCGGTCAGATATCTGATGAACAGATGGTCAAGTACGTACAAAATTAAATGAAAATTTATAAAATTTCGTGTTGAAATACTGAATACTGTTAACAAGTTGATACATTGCTGTCAAAAGTTTTACAATTGAATGTCGCAATTCAGACTAATTCCTCTGAAATTCTGCCACATTCATGTCGAAATTTAGCAAATTCCAGTCTTCGTGGAATTCCTCGCAGTTCATGTTGTCACTGCCAAGCTTAGACAAATTTGTTTCGAACTAAGATTTGCCAGAACGAAGACAAATATTGGCTCAGAACTTAACAAAACACTAAGATACCGACCTATTATGGAGGAGTTGAGCACCATGTCAAAACAAGTTTGAATTCGAAAATTCTTGAAAAATGAACTGTTTCTCTTTTCACATTGCTGTAGTCGAATGGAACAGTCCTTAGTACTTGAGAACTACCGCGTCCGCAACAACAAGCTCAAAGGAATAAGGAAAATTGTTGATTTTTGATTATTTCAAAATGATAAACTGTTCTGATTGATTTTAATAGTTTTAGAGATTGCATAATTGTGTCCAATGTCCTTATGCCCAGAAGGCTATATGTGCGTTCCAAAAACAAAATTTTAATAGAAGGGCCACAGACCCATAGTGCAATATAGATTTGTTCTGAATCTTGGAGAAATTTTCCCTAAAATCTAAAAGATCTATCCCCAAGACTATCCGCAGAAACTGAAATACCACCAAACATAATCTAAGCTACTAACTGACTTCGACAAGTTCCATCGGTTTCCGCCAAAGATCAAACATTTTGCGCGCGCTTCAGACGACTCGCCGTGTTGATCGTTTTTCTGCTTTGTTGGAGAATAATGGTTTTTATTTTTAAAATGTGTTCAAAGAAACACACTCGTCGTCTTCGTCGAGACTGCCAGCCACACACCATCACGGGGACACCGGTAGCGGACGTTCCGGAAAATCCGAGTCGACAGCGACAACGGCGACTACTACTACGGGGACGGCCCACGCGTGCCAGACCAACGTCGCTCACTTTTATGGGCTATGGTTGAAGTTGTTTTGTGTGCACAACAGAAGCAACAGCTTCAGCAGCGGTACCAACTGTAGAGTATTGCCCGTTCCACGGGGCGGTTGGTGTCATTCAACAAGTGCTAAATTTTTTAGCACCCGTTTTGAGTCTTTTCCTGGATATCGGTTTCGGACTACGACGTACCTCCGCGCCGGCCGCCACCAAATGTCCGGGGCATAAATTGTGCGGCTTTTGTGTTTTCGGGGTGAAGTCGGGAAAAATGTGGCCTCGTAAAATTAGTTGGGACCGATGCAGCCACGTTGGAAACTGACACCGTAATTAGTGTGAAGTCGGTAGAAAACAACGGGCACTGTTGCTCGCGGGAGCGGTCCCGAACGGCTGGTTGGCCGTAATTTCAAATGTGTTCGAATGATTACAGCAGTCGGAAAATTTAGACGGTACTAAATTATGGTAACTTATGAAATATTTGGGCAACATGTGACTGGTGGGTGTTTATAGGAACACTACCGGTAATTGATTGCGATACTTAATTAGACTGTGAATATTGAGAAAAGAAGAATCATTTTCATTAATTATGGGTGTCAAAATACCTAAATAAGAAACCCCTAACGAAACAATAAAAATGTTCTTTAGTCAGTTAATTTTATTCGTCTATGAATAACTTATATCAATGTTCACTTTTTTAGTAGAAATATCTTATTCGTATAAATGACTAAATGAAATAATTTTGACAATGTGAAATTTTATAAAAAGTTTTGACAAATTTTAGCTCAGGGCTGGTGACTTTAGTGACCAAAGCTGACGAGAAAAGGGACCAAATTGTGACTTTCAATTGCAGAAAAAGTGACCAAATAGTGACTTTCAGTTTCAGTTGCAATTTCGATGAGACGAAATTATGCGTTTCTGGGTCGAAGGAGAATTTTTTTTTCGTAATTTGTAACGGAAACCATCTTTCAATCACCACTCTCTCATAATAAACTCAGAAAAGAAACAAAAATCGTGCACGCAACTTTTGCCCTCTCTTTTTATCCCAAGGAAATTTTACTAAATATCAGTCAAAAGTAGGACTACTAAAAACTATGAGTAGTCCTGCGAGCAAATCAAACGTTTGCGCCACTGGAAGTGAGCGAAACATGGTTATCTATCACTCATGTTTTTCTTCCCCGAAAATGATTTCTAGGCAAAAATCTGCGTGAATGAACATTCTCTTCTCGTGAGAATGAGTGAAAGTTACGATCACTGGATTCGCTGAACACTTTTTTTTTTTTTAAACATCTACTTAAGAAAGATGCAGATTTGCTATAGGTTTAGGAAGTTTTTGGAATTTTTAGTGCGAAAGGAACATCAGTACGGATCGTGTTGGTAGAAAACGTAACAAAAATTATGAAAACTCAGTTACAACGAACCTGGGATTGAACGCTTGATCTCCTGCTTATAATACAGGACCGTCGGGCTCATCTTCGAATTCAAAAGTTATCAAAATATAACGAATCCAACAAAATCTAAAAAAATCATGATTGGAATCTTTTACATTTATGCTATTTGAAATGTATAAATTATCATCAAAAAAAATTCAAAAATATTGATCGAAGTGGATGTTGGGAGGGAAAAATGGCTTTTTGCCTTTCGTTTTTTTATGTTCTTACTTCGGTGATCCCTCACATATTTAAATTATCGCCTTTCAATTCGATTGCAGTACAATCATAGATGCAATTATCATTATTTCGATTTGAAAATATGTAAATATTTTTATTTTACCAAAATATCACGCGCTGAGAATCATAACTTCGTTAATAACTCAAGAGTTACAACACAAGCGTGATTGTTGCGTCTGGTGCAAGATAGGGGAAAGTGGGGTAAGATGGCCATATGGGGCAAGACAGCCAACGTTAATTATGCCTTAAATTAGCATTATATTCACATTATTATTACAAGGGATGGTTCACAATAATGTAAAAGAGCTACACAACTGAAAAATGCACTTTGACAAACTCACTTGTTCTTGTGATATTGAGTTAAAATGGTTTAGTTGAAATTCGAATTTTCTAGTTACATAATTAAACAATTGAAGCCTAAATTACTCATTTTTCAGGACAAATTGATATTTACCGAAGCTTTTATATAACTATAGCCTATATACAATAATAATTTGAGGAGATTCACAGTAATTAGGATCGATAGGATATAAATCTTTGGATATACATCGGCCTGGGCGGTACTGCCAACTGTATAGGAACAAGGTCATCTCCACTCCATGATTAAGAGTCGCCTAACCCTTAAATGCATTTAAAGAATGATCAAAATAGTTTCTGCATGAATCAGAGATGATTTAAAACAAAGGATATGGTTTTAACAGTAAAAATTAGTTTTAGGTAAATTCTGATATTGTCGTAGTCAGGGTTGTGTTGAATCATTCTCACACGATAATGATTGGAGTTATCATTTGATAACATCTCGGGTGTGAATAGTAGGCGAGTTTTCCTTGGCGATAACTTTTCAAATTTTGGAATCAATAGATAATAAACACAAAATTATCAATTAAATTTAAACCTTTCCAATACAAATTTAATGTCAACAATGGAGGTCATTCTGATGCTTGGCATTGTGTTTTATTGTTATGTAGAGAAATAAGTTCAAAAAGTAACGGTAAGTGCTTAAATCGAGATACAATTGTTGAACGATTCTCACTCGCTAGCGAGTTTTTATCAATTGATAATTTGGATTTGTGATCGCATGAGAGTGTTGCTCATCCTCGATTATTTGAAAATTCGATTTTTCCCATGCCTGGTCGTAGTGCCAGTTGTCAAGAAATCAACATGAAATACGCCATTTTTTAATGAAGCATCATTCGAACATAATCCATAGAAGTGCAAGAAATGTGTCCCCTATTCTAAATAAATTTAGCACACTTTTGATATAGTTTTTGGTCCATGCTCGTCTTGAACCGACGGGGTGGTCATATTGCCCCATATGGTAAATATAGGCATCATAAAAACACCTTTTTTTAAACCAGTTTATAAGATACTGACACGTTATTAATCAGTGTTTATTGATACTTATGTCAAAGACGGGTCATCATAAAGGTGTTTCATGGACAAATCAGCAGAATTTGAAGGAGTGTCACTATTTTACAAGGGATACCGCTTAGGATGGCCATCTTCCCCCACTTTCCCCTACAATCATTCTTAATCAAACCAAACCATTCAATCTTCGGCAAACTAACGTAATTCGCTACTATGATTCAATGTTTCTCAGCGCATGCAATCTTCAAAATTGGGAAGACTTTATCCCCTTGATATAATATCTATATCCTTTCCCGTCAAATATTGCATCTCGTTTTATTGTCTCAATCGATTCTTTGGCTTATTTAAGTTCAACTTTCTCTTTCTTTCAACTCTCTCAAGCTTCTAACTATTTCAAAAATCCAAAACAAAAGTTGAAAAAATGCTGCACGTGTAAACCGGTCTGAAAAATTCATCCGCTGTTCGTTCAAAATCAGGCGAATTTTAGCCCAATCTTAAAAAAACAATACTTTTAAAATATTTTGCTTCAAATTTTTAATACTTAGAGGCGTCACAAATATGGGTTCTTTGGGAAAGTTGACTTTAAATAAAATAAATAATCGATTGAGCAAATTTTTGACGGGAAAGGTCAATTAGCTACTGGTGAAATGCCAATAAGCGAAGGCAGGCTGGCGAAGTTTCAGAGCGATCATTTTTCCAAGATCCGTAATTTCATTTCCGCCATGAACAAAGCATCATCCGACTTATATATAAAGCTTCATTCAAATTAGTCAATAGTTTCAAAATAGTTGAAAAAAGTTACTTTTGTGAGAAAAAGTGACTTTAGTGACTTGAGGTCGAAAAAAGAGACTTTTTAGTGACTTGCCCGAAAAAAATGACCAACCAGGCCTGCTAGCTTATTGGCAACCTTCAAAAATTAAGTTTTTAGCCAAAATTTTAAAGTTCAAAAATCAAAAATTCTATGAAACTTCATCCCGAGTCGATGCGAATGATCTGAAATCATTGTAATAGAAATATGCATTATGCACTGATTCAGATTGTTGAAATATGTATTGACAAATTCCAGTCAACAATCAGGAACATTTAAAAAATATTCAAATCAAACGCATATTTCTGTAAAAAATCTGGCAAACAATTGAACCGTTTGTTTGAGAAACTGCATATGTAACATTTTTGGCCAAAATGAGATTTTTATATATTCTGAATCCTCGTCCAAGAATACATATTCTGGCAAAAAATACGAAAAAAAAATTTGTTCAGGAGTGTATGAAATTTTTTTCGTTTGTTTGAGAAACTACATATGTCCACGTACTTTGAAGAGCAATTGTGAAAGACTGCTTACATTTTTTGCACTGAAAGTGCCTCAGTTTGTTGAGTTTTACCAAAAACTATTGATCTGTATCGAAGAAATCGAAAGAATCGGTGCAAATTTGTTCAAAAACAGTTTTTTGTTAATTTCTCGAAATAGTGTAAAATTGACTTATGCAGTTTCTCAAACAAATGATTCAATTGTTGGTATTCTTTCTGATCAAGAGATTCACATGAACTTTATCGAAAGGACAAATTCAGATTTCTAATAAACTTCAAGCGTAAATCATTGAGACTCTTGTGTTTTACATTCCTGAGATATTTCTGTCGGGATTTAAATATCCAAAATTAATTCTCATTATTAATAATCATACAAACACACATAACACAATAAAACCAGAGCGTTAATGAATAAAGCTTCCAATGAATGATTAAATTTGTTATGAATAAATTATTCAACTCTATGATTAAAGATTATGATTAATGATTTAATCATTTTTGACAATGATTAATGATTATGATTAACGATTAAATTAATTTTTGACAATGATTAACGATTATGATTAATGAATAAAACGTTTGGAGTATGATTAACGATTACCGATCGTGATTAAATACTGACACAATATGTGTATGATTAATGATTAAAGATCGGTATGAATAATGATTAATGATTATGAATAATCAAATTGAATGGTTTGCGTATTGATCAATTATCAAGTAACATTTTAACCAAATTGGGTTATTAAAAGGTATGAAAATTAAATGATTATGATTAAAGATTAATGAATAAAAGCGATGTTGCAATGATTAAAAGTGATGATTAATGATTAAACTCAAAACAATTATGAATATGATTAGTGATTAATGATTAAATATGAAATTCTATGATTAACGATTAGTGATTAATGATTAAATCATATTTTTTGTATGATTATGATTAATGAATAATGATTAAATAACCCATTATTCATTACTCATGATTAAATCTATGATTAATCACTAATGCTCTGAATAAAACCCAACTTAATTCACCGAGTGGTGATACTGCCTTTCTCGCATTTAGCCAAGACACCAACCTTATATGGCGCTTATATAGTTCGATTTTATTTTCTTAATAACTTTTAAACGCTATGGTCGATCGTTATCAAATTCAATAGTGATCAACAAGGCTTTGTCCCCTGTCGAATGCAATTTGTTGCGAGAAAATCGGTTAAGAATTACTATATGAAAAAGTGGCTAATGTTTTTCGTTTTTCGTGTGCACACACACACATACACACGGACAGACAGGCATTTGTTCAGCTCGACGAGCTGAGTCGATTGGTATATAACACCATGGGTCTCCGAGACTTCTATAAAAAGTTCGATTTTGGAGTGAAATGATAGCCTTTCGGGTACAATTTTGTTGTACGAGAAAGGCAAAAAGTCAATTCATTGACCAAAGCGAAAAATACTAAAAACTACAATCAATTTAATTAGGCTTCCATACACACACTTAGTTCATCTCGGCATTTTTTGATTCTTTTGCCGAGATCCGCACAGCCGAGCACTCGGTTCGTGGCTTTTTGCTGATATCTCAGCTGAAAAAGCAATTTGTTTACTGCGGCACTCAAAGGAGCCGCCGTAATCATACGTCCATTCAGCCGATATTCCAGCTAATGAACTTTAACCGAGATTTGCACAGCCGAGATCGGTGGAAAATTTTAAGTGTGCATTATTTGAACGGCTAATCAATTCACGAGATTTAATACCATTTGGTCAAGTCGACCTACGAAGTGCCAGCATTTTCCACTTATCTTTTAGAATGATCTTAAAAGAAACATAATCTAGAGATTAGCAATCTACATGCTTAGGAACTAGTTTAACTACCCTTTCGCAATCGTTGTTTGGGGGGCAACAAGACATCGACAAACCATCACTTTTATGACATTTTCAGAAACCGAATTATCAATATTAGTTAAAAGAGGATCATCAGAATTTACTATTGTTTTGATTAGAGGAGTGCGCCGGTCAGAAAATCGTCGGCGGCGGCGTTTGTCGAAATTTTGGTCGGCGGCGGCGGCGTTTTTGGCGTCACGCCGGTTGCTATTTCAGCCGGCGACGGTGGCGGCGGCAGCGTGAATCAACGTGGCATTTTTTTTGCATTAGGGAGAGAACATTTTAAATACCGCCTAAAAAATCTGATGAATTTCCCTAAAAAAATCTCTAGCTATTTCAATAAGATTAATATAGAAATTATTTTCGGATTTTCCACGGGAACTACTTTGTATTCACGAGAATTTCTTTGGATTTTCCAGGGAAGCTCTTTTGAATTCCAAAGTAAAATTGTTTAGAATATATTCCGCGGAAAATGAGAAGTTTTTCGGTTTTTTTATGGGAAATTATTTCAACGAAAAATGGTTCAAAATTTCCATAGAAAATTATACAGAGCCTGAACGCGATTTTTTTTAAATTTATATGGAAAATTCTTCGGAGTTTTCACTGAATTTTTTTGAAGTTTCCACCCAAACTCTACAGAATTTTTAAGTATTTTTTGTATTTTCACTGAAAACTTTTCGGTATTGCGCGTAAGTCCTTTGCGATTCCGCGCCGAGCACTTAGTGCCATACTCAGCGACAAGGGGATAGCTTTTGAATTGATAACCCTAATTTTTGACAATTACCGTCGTCGGTTGTGTGAGTCCACATTTGTCAAAAAATAGAGCTTTTATCTGAAAATTTTAATTGACAAAATTTGCATTTTATGCAAGTTTGACAATATTATTTATGTATAGGTGAATAACATGTACAAATGGGTTATCGGGGAAGCAGCCGCTGAAGACAAGTATCAATATTTTCAACGGCGAAACGAAAAGTTAAAAAAAAAGTAATAATTATAGGGAAAATTTAAAAGGAATTTCTGTGTATTGTCTATAATAAGTTCTTCGACAATTCCACTGGAAATTATTAATGGGAAAAGAGTCGTCAGGCCGAAAATCATTCGACGAGAAGACTTTTGGCCAAAATGATGGGTTAGGCGGAAGTAAATAGAAAACAGTTTGGCCGAAAATTTATTTTGGCCTAAACGTTTGCTATTGGGCGAAATAGTCGAAATAGTCGTTTGGCCAAAAATGCCGTTTGGATGGAATGTTCAGCATTTTCGGTCAAATGACCTTCTTGGCCGAACGAATCTATTAATAAAACGACCAGTTTGGCCGAACGACATTTTGGCTTTAAGTCCAACACCACTGATCAACACCAGATATGGAAGCAGCGAATTCTCTTCTTCGAATTCTTAAATGGCGCTGGATTGCACAAATAGGCCCACCAGCGACGTGTGAAGCTTTTGTTTACAAAAGCAGTTTTACCCCTATGAAATGTTGGGGCCGATTTGTCCGAAACGATTATTAGATCGAAAATGGTTTGGTTGAAAATGTCATTTGGCTGAAAGCGCAATACAGCTGAATGAAACATTCGGTCAAACTGGTAATTTGGCTTAAATAATTGTTTGCCTTAACTGGTCTTGGCTGAAAATTCAGTTTGGTAGAAATGGTCTTTTGGTAGAAAAATCCATTTGACCCGAAAATGTTTTTTCTGCCAAACAACCATTCGGACAAACGACTTTTCCGACAAAATGATTAATTCCTGATAATCATCATCATCATCAACCGAACGACACTTTCGGCCGGTTGTCCATTTCGACCAATTCAACCATTTCGATCAAACGGCATTTTCGGCCGAACGACAGAAGTGCAATATTGGACGCGTTCATATTAAGACGCAAAACAGTCGCGAGATACATTGTGCGGTCGATGAGTAAATAAATTAGCGCAAGATTGGACGCATTCGTAATGAAAATAGGACACAAAACAGTCTCGAGATCTGGGTATGTACATTGCTCGGTGCATTGTGCGTCGGATAGTAAATACATTAGTACGAGATTGGACGCGTTTGTCGACAGTTTGCATATGCTACCAGACGTACATGGTGTATTTTTTTTCTCGTCGGAGGACAGTGCAGTATATTGATTTGTGTTTGAAGGATCGTGCGTTAGTGTTACGGCTGGCCTTCACAGTTTGCATATGTTACTGGGCATGCATGGTGTGGAGAACGCGTTTGATGGTGTTCATGCTCGGTTCTTAGACCATAAAAAACTAGTACTGTCACATCACTTTTCAGAGTGAATTCAGATCCAACGATGCCTACCTACTAACTGATAATCCTTCCTGTGATTCCTATGGAGACACAGGGGTAAAAACGGGTATCAAATAGCAAAAATAACCTACTAATATTCCTTCCCTTTTTCTAACTGACTACAAGGACATCAGGCGCCATTGTTGATCATTTGAAATTTGAGTCAGTGAAACTTGCATACTAAGAATGCTTGAACGATCCCAGTCAACCATTCAGTTGATTCTTTGTACAATTTCGCTGATTCTGGTCAACTACGGAGTAGCAACTATAGATATGTGTAGTCAGTCAAAGCTGAAGCTAAGCTTAGCTAGCAAAAGGTTCGGCTGAACGACATTTTCATGCAAAAAGGTTAGATGGGCAGAACAGTCCTTCTGCGTACAAGCTTATTTTAACGGCCAGTTGGTTTGTTCAGTCATATGACATATTTGGCCAAACAACTTTCGGCCTTTGGCCTTCGGTTAAATGGCTTTCTGCAAACCAGTCCTTCTCCGTTCTCCTTTGTTAACTAGGAATTCTTTAAGTTTCAACGTATTTACGTGTTACGAAATTTTAACGGAAAATTTAATGGGATTTTCAAGAAAATCATCAGCATTTTCACAAACAAATCTATGGATATGATATCATGATATCAATCTGGAAGATCTACGGAAATTCCATTAGGTCTTTGGAATTTCCACGGACTTCTACAAATTTCCTGTGGCCTTCTGCAACCCTGTGAACTTCTACAAATTTGAATCGGCGTGAAAAATTATAGATCAGCGGCGTGACAAATTTTGAGCGGCGGCGCGCCGATGCAAAAATGTCGGCGGCGGCGGCGTACCAAAAACCGTCGGCGGCGGCGGCGCACACCTCTAGTTTCGATTGTTTTTTCTCCTAGCGTATCGTTCGGTACCGATTGGGTGTACACCCTTTCGTCCACTTTGTTGTTTCCATAATTCACTTAACTAGATGCGGTGATTAGTATTGAGTGCTTTATTAGTAATCCGTCCGATGACTTCTCTTCCAACACATCGATTAGCATTTTCTGTTTGCTCATACCAACGCACTGCCCAGCACACAAAACAAACGATCGCTCTTCTATGATGATTTGATGGGCGCAATTTTTGCATTTCGTTGAGCTCAATTCAGACATAATGCTCACACCAAATCAATATCCTCACTGATATATAAATATAGTCCACAGATCACTTTATCAGTTTTCAATGATTGCAGTAATTCTAGAAGCAAAAATTCAACTAAATTTAACGTTTCAAGCAGCGTAAAAAACGGTCCAGGGGTTCTTCGTTAAAACAACGTATTCTGTACTTATGTACTAAGTAAGAATTCAAACAACCTCATTGTGGAGTAGTGACAAACTCATGTCTGGGTTCTTACAAGTTTCGGTCAGAACTCTAACAAATTTCTGTAGGTTTTCTATCAAGTTTCTTTCCATATTTCTTTCCTTCCGAAATCTGGCCTTCCGAAAATCTGGAGTTATGACGAAATTCTGTTGGAAATAAGAAAACTTTCCTAGAAATGCTAAGATTCTGATGAATTCCTGTCGGAATTTAGTTTTTTTTAACAAATTCTCTTCGGAATTTTAATTGCATAAGAAATTATGACAATAGATATGCAATAGATCTTAGATATGCAGAATGAAAAATTACTGCCGAAATTATGGAATAATTTTTTTTGAATGCTTTCGACAACAAATTCTTGCCGAGACTGTGACAAATCTGTGTTGGAATTGTGACAAATTCCTTTCAGAATCAGGACTAGTTTTGCTCGGAGTTGTGACAAGTTTTGGTGGGAATTGTGACAAATTTCTGTCGGGATCGTGCAAAATTTCTGTCGGAATTGTGGCAAATTTATCTACATTGTTACAAGTTTCTGTGGAAATTAAGTAAAATTTTTTTTTCGGATAAGTACAAATTTCTATTGAAATTGCGACATGTTTCTGTAAGAATTGTGACAAATTCCTGCCGGAATGGAAACTAATTGCTGTGAGAACTGTGTAAATTTTCATTCGTCCCTGGAAAAGCAGCCAAAATTCCCTTATCCCGAATGACGAATCACGAGTATGTTGGCTTATGCCCCTCTTTTACTAATTTAATATTAAGATGATATCGATTGTATTGATAAAATCGTGGCACCGTAAAGTGTTATACACGCCTGAGCCTACCAAATAAAAGAATTTTTAAAAATCTTCCGGGGTTGTAATTGTGACAAATTCCTATCAAACTTGTGATTAATTCCTGACGGAATTGTGATTCACAACAAACTGAATCGTGGCAAATTTATGTCAAAATTGTAACTAATTCATTTCAGACTTTTCGGAATTGCGACATATTCCTATATAAACTGACGAATTCCTGACGAAATTGTGACAAACCGTTGTATTTTTTTATGTTTAATACGACAAAAAAAACACAGGAGTCGCAATTGCGATAAATTTCTTTGATTTCGATTCATTTCAATTTCTATCGGAACTCAAGTCAGAATCGATATCAATTCTTGTTAAACTGACAAATGCGAGGCAGGATTGTGGAAAATTCGTATATGAATTGTGACAAATTTATGTCAGAACTGTGACAAATCACCGACGAAATTGTAACACATTTCTGAAGGCATTGAAACAAACTCCTGTCAAAGTTGAGGCAATTTTTTGTCATAATTGTAAAAAAGTCTGTCGCAATTGGTATATATTTCTGTTGAAATTGAGATAAATTTCTGTCGGAATTGTGAAAAAATTCTGACAGAATGGAAACTAATTATTGTCACAACTGTGACAAATTTCATTCGAAAATTTAAGTAATTCCTGTCGGAATTGTGATACTCTTTTGCCGGAATAAAGACAAAATTCTGACAAACTTCTGTGGAAGTTAAGACAAATTCCTGTCGCAGTTGTGACTTTTTACTGTCGGAATTTGAAAAAAAAAATCTGTCGAAATTGTAACATTGTGACTAAAAAATTTGTATAAAATTTTAACCAATGGATGTAAGAATTGTGACATTTTTTTATCGGAATTGACACAAATTTCTGTCGTCATGGCGAAAAAAACCTATCAAAACTGTCAGCATTTTTTCCGAAAATGAGACAAATTGCTGTTGAAATTGTGAAAAATCCTTACTGGAACTGAGACCAGTTCAAGTTAGAATCGGGTCCAATCCTTGTCGATATTGTGACAAATTCCTGTCAGAAATATGAAAAATTCCTGTCGGAATTGTGACAAATTGCTGTGAAAATAGTGAAAAATTTTAGTCGGAATTGTAAAAATTCCTGTCGGAATCGTGAAAAGTTTCTGTCAGAATGGTTACAAATTTCTATCCAATTGAAACCAATTCTAGTCCTTTTGTCGAAACTGTGAAAAAATTCCTGTCGAAATTGTGACACATTCCTATTGGAATTGTGCCAAATTCCTATCGGAATTGCAAAATTTCCTGCCGGAATTGTGACAAGTTCCTGTCGAAATTATGAAAAATTCCTGCCGGTATTGTGAAAAATACCTATCGGAATCGTGAAAAAAAATGTGCCGGAACTGTAAAAACTGTTGGAATTGTGAAGAAATTCTGCCGGAATTGTGAAAAATTTCTGTCTGAATTGTGAAAAATTTTAGTCGGAATTGTAAAAAAAAAATATGTCGGAATTGTAAAAAAAATCCTGTCGGAATTGTAAAAAAAAAATGTCGGAATTATGCCAAATTCATATTGAAATTGTGCAAAATTCCTGTCAGAATTGTTGAAATTATAAAAAACATGTCGGAATTGTGAAAAAATCCTGTCGGAATTGAGAAAAATTTCTGTCGGAACTGTGAAAAATTCGTGTCGGAATCGTGGAAAAATTCTGTCGGAATTGTGAAAAAATCCTGTCGCAATTGTGATAAAGTCCTGTCATAATTGTGACAAATTTCATTCGGAATTGCAAGAAATTCCTGTCGATATTGTGACTAATTCCTGTTGGATATGCGACAAATTTTTGCTGGAATTGTTAGAAACTTTTATCGAATTGAAACCGATTCTTGTCTTTCTGTCGGAATTGTGAAAAATTCCTGTTGGAATTATCACACATTCCTATTGGAATTGTACAAAATTTCTATCGGAATTTCAAAATTTTCTGCCGGAATTGTGAAAAATTCCTGTCGGAATCGTGAAAAAAATGTGCCGGAACTGTAAAAAATTCCTGTCGGAATTGTGAAGAGATTCTGTCGGAATTGTGAAAAATTTCTGTCTAAATTGTGAAAAATTTCTGTCGGAATTGTAAAAAAAATCCTGTCGGAAATTGTAAAAAAAAATCCTGTCGGAATTGTGCCAAATTCATATTGGAATTGTGTAGAATTCCAGTCAGAATTGTTTGAAAAAAATTATTAAAAAAAAACTTGTCGGAGATGTGAAAAAATCCTGTAGGAATTGTAACAAATGCCTGTCAGAATTGTGACAAATTCCTGTTAGAATTGAGATAAATTTATTGTGAAATTGTGAAAAATTCCTGTTGGAATCGTGAACAATTTCTGTCGGAATTGTGAGAAATTTATGTCGGAACTCTGAAACATTCCTGTCGAAATTGTGAAAAAATTGACAAATACCTGTGAAAATAGTGAAAAATTTAGGACGGAATTGTAAAAAAAATCATGTCGGAATCGTGAAAAAGTTCTGTCGGAATTGTGACATATTCCTATCGGTATCGTGACAAATTCCTGTCAGAATTGTGACAATTTCCATTCGGAATTGTACGCAATTCCTGTTGATATTGTGACTAATTCTTGCCGGAATTGTAACAAATTTCTATCGAATTGAAACCGATTCTTGTCTTTCTGTCGGAATTGTAGTACATTCCTATTGGAATTATGCGAAATTCCAATCGGAATTGTAAGCAATTCCTGTCGGAATAGTGAAAAATTCCTGTCGAAATTTTGAAAAATTTCTATCGGAATTGTGACGAGTTCCTGTCGGAATTGTGAAAAAAATGTGTCGGAACTGTAAAAATTCCTGTCGCAATTGTGAAAAATTTCTATCGGAATAGCGACAAATTCCTATCGGAATTGTGACAAATTCCTGTCTGAATCGTGAAGAAATTCTGTCGGAATTGTGACATATTTCTTTTGAAATTGTAAAAAAATCATCGGAATTATGAATATGAATTATGAAAAAGTTTTATCAGAATTGCGACAATTTTTATTCAGAATTGTAAGAAATTCCTGTCGATATTGTGACTAATTCCTTTGGATTTGTGACATGTTCTTGCCGGATTTGTGACAAATTTCTATCGAAATTATGAAACATTTCTGTCGGAATTTATATGAATTTGACAAATGACAAATTCGTGTCGAAATTGTTGCAAATGACTGTCGGAATTGTAGAAATTTCCTGTTGGAAATGTTACAAATTCCTGTCGAAATATGTAGTGACAAATTCCTGACGGAATTTAACTAACAATTGTGACAAATTTCTATCGGAATTCTGACGATATCATGTCGAAACTCTGAAGAAATTTTCTCGGAATGCTGATGAAAGCGGAGCTCTGACAAATTGCCATCATATTCCTGTCTGAACACAATCTTTTCGTAATTCCGACAAATTCCTGTTTTTGGTTCCATTGGTTTTTTTTGTCAGAATTCTGATGAATTTTGTCAAAATTCTGTCACATACATGTCTTACAAATATTTGTCGTAAGACTGTAAAAAAATGATCGCCATTCTGACATAATCCTATCAGAATTTTTGACGGGATTTTTTACAAACTTCCATCAAAATTGTTGTTACACACATGTCTGTCGGGATTGCAAGTTCTTGTTAGAATTCTGAGAATTTGTCGTCATAATTCCGAATAGCTCCTGACAAAATTTAGACAAATTGCATCTCTTTGGAATTTGAACATTTATTTTGGAATTTCGTCAAATTCTTGGCAAAATTCTGATAAATTGATTTTGAAATTTAAAGGTCCTGTCGCAATGAGGTACCAGTCGAAACTTTGTATACAAGATATCAGTGGTAGTAAAATCGACATTTCATCACTATGAAACCACTAATCGGTGCAAACTAAGTGCAGGAGATTTTTTCAACTTATACTTCTTCTTCTTATTGGGTGGCTGGGTTCTAATCTCGGTGCCGATCTAGGCAATTTTCAGATTGGAAATTGTCTCGATTTCCCTGGGCATAAAAGTATCATCGTGTTAGCCTCATGTGATATACGAATGTAAAAATGGTAATTTGGCTTAGAAACCTCGCAGTTGATAACTGTGGAAGTGCTCAATGGACACTAAGCTGCGAGGCGGCTCTGTCCCAGTATGAGGATTTAATGCCAATAAGAAGAAAAAGAAGTATGAGCTCATGGAGAAAATTCCAAAACATACAGTATTGGATTTGATACAACAGATAGAAACGCTGGTATCGGGAGATTATTGTCTACACATTTTGCTGCTGCTGCCAACTGGAAATGAGTTTCAACGGATTAAAACAGTCGGTAATTTATTATCAAATTCTTCCTTAGTCAAAAGATTTGATATATTTGTTTTACCTTTCTATCAGCAACCCAAAGATTTTTTGTATGATCCTTGCTTAGTTTTGTTAGCTGTGGATCTCAAGACTTTTATAATCCTCACTGGCGTAGATTTTCTACCGAAATCAAAGGAGTTTGAGACTACTAGTTACTGTTTTGATAAGAAAGTTATTTAGAGCTTTTTAGTGTCTTCACTTGTCATAAGACGAGTTCGTACTACATATCATTAAATTCCAATGTAACATCACAGAAACGTATTTCGACCTCAACTGTAAGGCTGTCTTCACTCTTCAGTGTCTCGAACTGGACTCGACTGACTTCTTCCTTTTTTCCAGTTTCTTCTAGAACATTCGCTATGGGTCCCCGAGGAAGATTCTGTCTGCAGACATACATCGACGGAATGTGCCTGCATCATGCACCATTTGGAACTTTCCCAGTGAAAAACCTGTTTTTGGCATAAAATTAACCTTGTACGAAGCCATTTACCCACGGCAGGATGATGGCGCGGCTCCACCTTACGCTCTGCCGAGTAACTTCACATTCGCCGCGGCAGCGGTGCAAAATGCGGGAAAACTGTGCTACGATCCCGATTTGGCAAATCCAACATATCGATGGCCAGCGGACGCAAGTTCAAGGGCATTTCAATATCCACCAGTCGAGAATCGAATCGAATCGAATAATGGTCGAACAACGCGGCGGGGCACAATTATTGGGTGCCGAATTTCTTCGCCATGCTGTAATCGCTATATAAAAACACGATTGCATAAAAAGCCCAGAAAAGAGGTAAAACTCGCTTCGCAATCGCGCACTCTTGCTCTCCGCCTTCGAATATGTTGGTGAGCCTTGTGTCTGCTGGTGTGCTTCCTCAATCGTTCGACACGCCACTTCGAAAGAAGTCAAGTCCGCAACGAAACGAAGGTGAAGATCAACGCTGACCGACACGCAGCGAGCCACGAAGAAGCAGAATTTCAAGGTTAACCACTTCTTGCGACTTCTTCTGCGGCTGTTGATCTGTTAATGTATGTGTGTGTGCGTACTTCGCCGAGAGAGCTTCCAACTCTCTCACCCTTCCAGTGCACGGAGGGTTGATCAATGCCGGTTGCGCAGATAGGAGAGTCGAGATCTTCGCCAATTCCTTGTCCACTGTATTCGCCAAAGCTCGATCATCGATCACAACCCGCCGACTCCGAAGCCGTGATGACGCAGGCTGGTGTGGTGGTGGTTGCCGCAATGCGGACTTAAACCAAAAGCCCAAGATGTGGGTAACCTACTGCAGCGCAGCGGGGAGTTGCACAACGAACGCTCATATGTAGGTACGCTTCTCCGTCTATCATCGGCGAAAGATTTGTAATGGCGAGACCATTTTCAAGTCAAGTGAGCTTTTTTTTTTGCGAGCAAAAGCAATTCTACAGTCAAGTCCTTGACGTGTTGGTTCAGCGTTGCTCGTTTGGAGCAGATGGACCCCAACGCCGTGGGCCATTTGGCTTCAGGCAGAATATTAGTACATATAGTCGATTGTAATGAGTGCTTCATAAATGCCGAAAGTATGCACGAAGATTTGGAAAACGCTTTAAAAAAACCGACGTGAAGTTCTCCTGCTTATGACATGGCAATCATAGATTGAGGGGAACGATTGGCCCATACCCACGATTCAAGCGTATCCATGACATGATTCTAATAATATAATGGGTAAATGTTGTTCTGTTTGCCACAAAGAGTGGGTCCTGGATGTTAATAAATGCGATGAATCACAGCACGCGAAGCACTGGACGAGGATATTGTAGAGCTCATTACTCATATCATTACATATTACTCATTTTCAATCAATTATATATTGTATGAAAATGATGCATAAGTCAAACGAGTGCGCATGAGCGTCAAATATGTACAAAGACAGTCTAAACATTTTAAAATTCAATGTTATTTACAAAATTGAAATATGTCAGAATATGGAGAAAATCAAACAAAATTTTAAACTCGATTATGCAGACATAGTAATTAATTTCCACCCCGGGTGGCTTAATACCCGGAACATAGGCAATTAACTTTGAATGTACTGAAAATTTTACAATTATTCTTGCTGGAGCTCAAGTTTATAGGAATGATAAATTTTAATCATTGAGGAATCATTTGCTGAAAAATCGCAAATAAATCCTTTTCAGCATACGCAGGAATTTCGTCCAAAGAATTGTTGAAGTAAAAATGTTAACATCTATACGGAATTCGAAGGAATCCATAATTCTTACTGTTTTTGTCAGTGGATCGTAACTTGAAACAGTCCATTTTGAAATTACTGACTAATTCCTCCGGCATACAAGCGCATTGCTTCCTAACCTTTTGAAATTTTAAGAAATTTTTTCGCCCATCTAAAAAATATCAAGCAAAAATCAGAGGAATCATACCAGAATCCTGAAGAATTTCTTTCCAAATTCTAAAAAAGAAATTGGTAACCGAAAATCTGAGGCATTTGGGATTGACCAGAATTCAAATAAACACAGTAATCGTTAAGAAAATTATTTTGAGCTTCGTGAGTAATCGTAATTCTTCTTCCGAAATTCGAAGGATTTTCGATCACAATTAGGAAAATTTTCAGTCGCAATGCGGTGGAGGTTTTGTGTGAATGTGGAATTCGGAAGAATTCCTGACGAAATTCGGAGGAATTGAGGATTTCTGAGGAGAAAAGGGGATTTCGTTTCAAAATACGGAAAACCCCTGTCGGAATTCGGAATAATTTCTGTCGGTATGCGAAAGAATTCCCATGGGATTTACTATCGCAATTCGAGGGATTGCATTTTAAAATTAGGAGGAAGCCATGTCGGAATGTGGAAAAATGCTTGCCGAAATAAGGAAAAATGCTTGTCAGGATTCGAAGGAATTCAGGTCGTAAATCGAAGGAATTCTGGAGGAATTTGGAGACATTTCTTTAGGTATTCGAAGAAGTTCCTTTCCGAATTAGGGGAAATACTTATCGAAACTCGAAGAAATTTTTTGTCGGAAATCTGGGAACTCCTGTGAGAATTCAAATGAACTTCTGTCGGAATTCAGAGGAAATCCAGTCGGAGTGTGGAGGAATCCCTGTCGGAATTTGTACAAATTTCAGTAGGAAATCGAAGAATTTGGCGGAATTTAGAAAAATGTTTGTCGGCATTCAAAGGAATTAAGGTCGCACATCGAAAGAATTTCGGTCATATATTGGAGAAATTTTTGTCGGAATTTGAAATTGGTGCACAAATTTGGAGGAATTTTTGTAGGGATTCAAAATAATTTGGCGGAATTTGAAGAATGCTTGTCGGAGTTCAAACGAATTCAGATCGGATATCGAAGGAATTTCGGTCGGATACTGGAGAAAATTTTGTCCGAGTTTGAAGGAATTTCTGCCTGAAATTGCAGAAAGTATCAAAGTTAAATAGGATTCTTGTCGAAATTAGGAGGAATTCCTTTCAGAATTCGGAGGAATTCTGTCGGAATTCAGAGAATTCCTGCCGGAATTCAGAGGAATTCCTGTCGGAATTTCGAATCGGAGGAATTCCTGTCGGAATTCGGAGCAATTCCTGTCGGAATTCGGGAGAATTCCTGTCGGAATTCGGGAGAATTCCTGTCGTAATTCGGGAGAAATCCTGTCGGAATTCGGGAGAATTCCTGTCGGAATTCGAGAGAATTCCTGTCGGAATTCGGGAGAATTCCTGTCGGAATTCGGGAGAATTCCTGTCGGAATTCGGGAGAATTCCTGTCGGAATTCGGGAGAATTCCTGTCGGAATTCGGGAGAATTCTTGTCGGAATTCGGGAGAATTCCTGTCGTAGAATTCTTGTCGGAATTCTGGAGAATTCCTGTCGGAATTCGAGAGAATTCCTGTCGGGATTCGGAAGAATTCCTGTCGGAGTTCGGGAGAATTCCTGTCGGAATTCTGAAGACTTCCTGTCGGAATTCGGAAGACTTCTTGTCGGAATTAGGAAGCATTGCTGTCGGAATTAGGAAGAATTGCTGTCGGAATCCTATCGGAACACGGAAGAATTCCTTTCGGAATTCGGAAGCATTCGTAAGAATTCCTATCGGAATTCGGAAGATTTCCTGTCGGATTTCGGAAGACTTCCTGTCGGATTTCGGAAGACTTCCAGTCGGATTTCGGGAGAATTCCTGTCGGAATTCGGGAGAATTTCTGTCGGAATTCGGGAAAATTCCTGTCGGAATTCGGGAGAATTCCTGTCGGAATTCGGGAGAATTCCTGTCGGAATTCGGGAGAATTCCTGTCGGAATTCGGGAGAATTCCTGTCGGAATTCGGGAGAATTCCTGTCGGAATTCGGGAGAATTCCTGTCGGAATTCGGGAGAATTCCTGTCGGAATTCGGGAGAATTCCTGTCGGAATTCGAGAGAATTCCTGTCGGAATTCGGGAGAAATCTTGTCGGAATTCGGAAGAATTCCTGTCGGAATTCGAGAGAATTCCTGTCGGAATTCGGGAGAATTCTTGTCGGAATTCGGAAGAATTCCTTTTGGAATTCGGGAGAATTCCCGTCGGAATTCGGAAGACTTCATGTTCGGGAGAATTTCTTTCGGAATTCGGGAGACTTCCTGTCAAAATTCGGGAGAATTCCCTCTGGAATTCTGGAGAATTCCCTTCGGAATTCTGGAGAATTCCCTTCGGAATTCTGGAGAATTCCCTTCGGAATTCTGGAGAATTCCCTTAGGAATTCTGGAGAATTCCCTTCGGAATTCTGGAGAATTCCCTTCGGAATTCTAGAGAATTCCCTTCGGAATTCGGGAGAATTTCTGTCGGAATTCGGGAGAATTTCTGTCGGAATTCGGAAGAACTCCTGTCGGAATACGGAAGAATTTCTGTCGGAATTCGGAAGAATTCCTGTCGGAATTCGGAAGAATTCCTGTCGGAATTCGGAAGAATTCCTGTCGGAAATAGGAAGAATTCCTGTCGGAATTCGGAAGAATTCCTGTCGGAATTCGGAAGAATTCCTGTCGGAATTCTGGAGAATTCCCTTCGGAATTCTGGAGAATTCCCTTCGGAATTCTGGAGAATTCCCTTCGGAATTCTGGAGAATTCCCTTCGGAATTCTGGAGAATTCCCTTAGGAATTCTGGAGAATTCCCTTCGGAATTCTGGAGAATTCCCTTCGGAATTCTAGAGAATTCCCTTCGGAATTCGGGAGAGTTCCTGTCGGAATTCGGGAGAATTTCTGTCGGAATTCGGAAGAATTCCTGTCGGAATATGGAAGTATTTCTGTCGGAATTCGGAAGAATTCCTGTCGGAATTCGGAAGAATTCCTGTCGGAACTCGTAAGAATTTCTGTCGGAATTCGGAAGAATTCCTGTCAGGTCGGAAGAATTCCTGTCGGAATAGGAAGAATTCCTGTCGGATTCGGAAGAATTCCTATCGGAATTCGGAAGAATTCCTGTCGGAATTCGGAAGAATTCCTGTCGGAATTCGGAAGAATTCCTGTCGAAAGAATTCCTGTCGGAACTTGAAAGAATTCCTGTCGGAATTCGGAAGAGTTCCTGTCGGAATTCGGAAGAATTCCTGTCAGGAATTCGGAAGCATTACTGTCGGAATTCTATCGGAATTGGGAAGATTTCTTGTCGAAATTCGGGAGAATTCCTGTCGGAATTTGGGAGATTTCCTGGTGGAATTCGGGAGCATTTCTGTCGGAATTCTGGAGACTTCCTGTCGGAATTCGGAAGACTTACCGTCGGAATACGGAAGAATTCCTGTCGGAATTTGGAAGACTTCGTGTCGGAATTTGGGAGACTTCCTGTCGGAATTCGGAAGACTTCCTGTCGGAATTCGAAAGACTTCCTGTCAGAATTCGGAAGAATTCCCGTCGGAATTCGGAAGACTTCCTGTCGGAATTCGAAAGACTTCCTGTCAGAATTCGGAAGAATTCCCGTCGGAATTCGAAAGAATTTCCGTCGGAATTCGACTAATAATCCTGTCGGAGTTCGAAAGAATTCCTGCCGGTATTCGAAAGAATTCCTGTCGAAATTCTAGAGAATTTCTGTCGAAATTCGGAAGAATTCCTGTCGGAAATCGAAAAAAAACCTATTGGAAATTAGAAAAAAAATCTGTCGTAATTCGGAAGAAATCCTGTCGAAATTCGGAAGAATTCCTTTTGAAAATCTGAAAAATTTCTATCGGAATTCGAAACAAATCCAGTCGTCATTCAGAAGAATATCTGTTAGAATTTGGAAAAATTCCTATCGGAAATCGGGAAAACTGCTAACGGATTCAGAAAAAAAACTGTCGGAATTCGGATAAATTTCTGTCGGAATCGTAAGAAGCCTTGTCGTCATTCGGAAGAATATATGTCAGAATTCGGGAAAACTGATGACGGAATTCGGAAATAATCCTGTCGAAATTTCATAAAATATTTGTCGGATTTCGGAATAATTCGGAATTTGCAGAAATTTCTGTCGAAATTCAATTCCTGTCGAAATTAGATAGAATTCTTGTCGGATGTCAGAACAATTGCGGTCGGAATTTGGAACAATTCTAGTCGGAGCTCGGAACAATTTCTATCGGAATTCGGAACAATTTGTTCGGAATTCAGAGGAATTCTAGGAATAAATTTTTCAAAATTCAAATAGAATTTGGATTTGAATTTGACATTGGATGGATTTTTTTTTTATTATTCCAGTAGAAATGTGTTAAGATAACTGAATTAAAAATTCCGACGGAATTCTTCATGAAAAATCCGTTTGAAATGGAACAACATCCATAAAGAAAATTCAATAAAGAATTTCGTCGAAATAACGTTTGAATTGTTAAAATTCAGTAAAAAATATTGTAGAGTGTCTATATTTTGTAAAGAGTTCGTTAAAATTCTGACTGAGAATTGCGCCTAATTTGCATCCAAAATTTATCACCAGGGAAAAAAATGTTTAGTCGAATCTCACTGCTCATCCATAACAAAAAGTGACGAATTGTATCCTTGACCGAAGGTTCCTCCTTTGTGAATTCGAATCTCGTACATTTCCATAAATTACGTATGTCAGAGTCAGAGTTCATATGCGCGTGGCAACAAATTCACCGCCACCAAAGCAGAGGCGGTGTATTACTGAAGGAAAAATAGCCCAAGAAATTATCATCACTTTCAATATTCATCATCATGGGTCGTCGTCGTCGCCGTCGCCATATGGGCTTTTGGGAAACGACGATCCAAACTGCCAACCTTGGCCATGCGAGTGACAACGACGAACGGTTCTCCCTGCCGTGCTGAGAATATTCATCAAACAGACAAACAACAACCGCCTGAGCTAAGCAAATTCGTTGCCGTCGTCGTCGCGACGATGCTGATAATGATGAAAGCGAGCGAGTGAGGGCCACCCCCCGTTCATCCATGGATTGGGCATTGGAGATATAGATATTGGACGGCATCATGCGCGACAAACCGATTGTAGGTACGTTCTCTACTGGTCTCCGGGGTCAGTGGGAGGACTTCCCGACAAGTCGAAACACTACTGTGCGAGTGCGCTCTGATGGGAAGCGATCACAATCAATTGCCTTAATTAACATACACTCACAGATGTGTGTTTGTGCAGTGTGCATATCCACAAAACGACTAAACGGCCTTCTCTCCTCCGAAGTTTGACACTGCGATCGTTTGAAGCTGATCAGGGTGGTCTTATAGAATAAAAAGAACAAATTTCCACCCAAAGTAGAATAAAGCAGAAAATAATCATAAATATTATGAAATAGCAGACAGCAGGGAAGAAATATGAAAATCAAAAGGGATACATGGAAGACAATAGAAACATCGAAACATAATTTGTCAACGTGTGTGGGTGGCCACCCCATTGTTCTTGTGCCTCATGGAACGGATTCATCCCCATGCAGTGGCGGCCGGCAGCCGCAACTGCGCTCAGCATCCTCCAATGGTGCGAGTATTTGCCGACGTCCACGACGACGATTCGATGTGTCGCCGTCGTCGTCATAGTTTATTAAAGTCAATTGAACAATAAATAAGTTACCAACGAACGGTCAAACGAGATATACGAATGCAAACCAACCGGTCACAGACTGCCAGTGCGGATGGTTACCGGCATTGTAGTCCGCATTGGGAATGGCCGTCGTCGGAGTTAGAGCAGCAGACGACGACGACGGAGTCAGAGGCTTGGTAATGCGGGGTTGAGAGTTGAGATGTTCAACAATGTCATTTCGCGCTTGATCTTGTGCAAGCAAGCCCCTTCAGAGTTGTCGTTCATCACCCATCGAGCACACGAGAACAGCAGATGCTTTGGCAAATATCCACTCACTCAATTGAATGCACCTCTTCCATGTGAAGTGAGCATTTAGAAGCGGTTCGTTCGATTCGTGGGTTTATGTTGTTAGTCGGAAGTTGGTGGTCAAACTGTATCATTCATAACCATTCCCAATAAAAATTATAATTGTGAAATGAGAAAAAAAACAAAGTTCTCGGAACAATTGCAATTAGGATTTTTGTTTGATTCAAGATTTCACATATAAGAAAAATCGCATTCCTACAAGTAGTTCATTGGAAAGTTTCCAACAAAAATTTCTTCGACTCAGCAATCATTCAAATAATATTTCCAAACCTTCCAATTTTCAAGCAGACATTCCAATTCTGACAGTAATTCTTCCAAATTTCGAAAGGAATTCCAAAAGGAGTATTTCATAATTCCGACAGGAATTATTCCACATTCCGACATGAATTCTTCCGCATTCCGACAGAAACTATCCCAAATTCTGTCTAGATTCTCAATCCCGACAAATACTGGTACGAGATTCGCATTTCTCTCTCCGTCCGGAAATATCGGAATTCCGACAGATTTTGTTCCCAATTCTGACGGGAATTGTTCCCCGAAGGGAATTGTTCCCAATTTCGAAGAGAATTGTTGCCAATTCCGAATAGAATTGTTCCCAATTTCAACAGGTATTGTTCCGAATTCCGACAGATATTGTTCCGAACTCCGACAGATATTGTTCCCAATTCCGATGAGAATATTGTTCCGTTCCTAAGGGAATTGTTCTCAATTCCGACAAATATTTTTCCCAATTCCGAAGGGAATAGTTCCCAATTTTGTTAGGTAGTGTTGCGAATTCCGACAGATATTGTTCCCAATTCTGATGAGAATTGTTTCCAATACCGACGGAAATTGTTCCCAATTCCGAAGGGCATTGTTCCAGGTTCTCAAGGGAACTGTTTCCAATTCTGAAGGGAATTGAAATTAATTTATTGGCTTTTTTCGGTGATAATTATACTACTCAAAGCGAAAGGGAGTAGATGAAAGTAATGAAGATACAGATTCGATTGACACCGCAAGCGAGCGGCAAGTGTGAAATGAATAGAAACTGAAGATTAGCAGAGGGCCATATGAGAGATCAAGCATTGTTGAAATCGGAGTTATTCTGCCTAACGTCACCAGGAACGGCTTGGATAGTGACGTGTGAATTGTACCAAGACGAATATCTGGCATGTCGGCCTGTCTTGGTACAGGTTGTTCACGTCAAAAATTGAATTTCGATAAAGTCACGCGGTGATCAAAGCTTTCCTAATTCTAAAGGGAATTGTTTACAATTCCGACAGGAATTGTTACCAATCCGCCGAGAATTGTTCCCATTTCCGACGGGAATCGTTCCCAATTCCGACAGGTATTGTTCCGATCCCGACAGATATTGTTCCCAATTCCGAAGGGAATTGTTCCCAATTCCGATGTTCCGATTGGATATTGTTCCCAATTCTGACGAGAATTGTTCTTAATTCGGACGGGAATTTTTCCCAACTCCGACGAGAGCTGTTCCTAATTCTGACGAGAATTGTTCCCAATTCCGACAGCTTTTATTCTCAATTCCGATGAGACTTTTTTCCAATGCCGACGGCAAATGTTCCAATTCCAACGCCGAAGGGAATTTTTTTTCAATTCCAACGAGAATTGATCCTAATTCTGACGAGAATTGTTCCCAATTCTGACAAATATTGTTCCCAATTCCGATGGGAATTGTTTCCAATACCGACGGGAATTGTTCCCAATTCTGACGGGAATTGTTTCCAATTCCGAGGCAAATTGTTCGCAATTCAGAAGGAAACTGTTCCCAATTCCTAAGGAAATTGTTCCCAACTCCGACGGGTACTGTTCCCAATTCCGACGGGAACTGTTCCCAATTTCAAACGTTGCCAATTCCAACGGGAATGTTCCCAATTTCGACGAAAATTGTTCCTAATTCCAATACGAATTACAGGCATACCTCCGATAGTACGTACCCTCGATAGTGCGTACTCTCGATAGTAAATAAACCAAACAATTTTTTTTTCGTTCAATTTTCTGTACGATTTTAGTTAAAATTTGAATGGTTTGATCATAGAACATGCGTGAGGTCCTTCAAATGCTACGTAATAATTTTACTTTTGATTTAAACATCATTATTGTGATAACGAATTTAGTAGAAAAACTTTAACCCTTTCCTTCCCTTTTTTTGTTTTCTTTTGTTCTAGCATTTTTGCCATAGGTGATTCCTTCCTATTGAAATCTTTGAAAAAAGTTATTGGAAAGAGAGGGTTAAAAAGCAGCGTGTCATAAATGTTTGACAGTCAATTGTTCAAATTATTATCTCGACGACAATTTTTTTTTGAAAAAAAAAAATTTGCAGCGTTACCAAAATGAGGATAAATTTATTTGGTTATATAGTTATTTTTATTTAATTTATATTGTTTTTTTTTCAGTTATTTATTTATTTGATATAATAGTTATTGTCTATTCCCAGCAGTTCATTCAAACATTCGTCAGTGGATTCCACTAGAGATTCAATCAAGAGTTCCTCTCAAGATTCCTCTAAGACGTCTTAATGGACGTCATCCTGGAACAGCAGCTTCTCCCTATTACTCTTCCTGGGATACCTTAGAAGTTTGTTCGAAAATTCCATACAGGATTTCAATTGATATTCAATCTAGACCTGTGCGCCGATTAAAATTTTATCGGCGGGGCTGATGATTGGCGGCGACGTGAATTAATTTCGTGCATTAGAATTTTTCCGGAATTTATCCAGAATTACTCCAGGAATTCATCCGCATGTTCCTCCAGCAATTTCCAGGAATTCCTCCGAAAGTTCCTTCAGGTTCCCAAAGGATTCCCTGAAGAGAATGTTTTAAAGTAATTTTTGAAGAACTTCGCGATGGCGTTCCTGGTTTGAGTCCCAGGAGGATTTTTTGGATAAATTCTCGATGGATTTTCTGGAGAAACTCTCAGAGGGACTAGAAGAGTATCTGAAACAAATCTAGGAGAAATTCTAAAAAAAGAAGTTTTTTTCCTGAGAAAAATATTTTTGAACGTCCAACAAAATTTAGAAAAAAAAAAGTTAAGAAATAATTTCAGCCTTAAATACCAAGGAGCCGTTCTAGAAGCTAGCAGCGTTAGTTTCCTGTAGATCGATTTCCACATTTTTAGAAAAAGTATCTTTATGTTTGAGGTCTAATGGCCATATTGCCAAAGATATTTTCCCACGTCGCACTTTTTGGTCAGAGATCAGCTCCACGCTGGTTGCAGTTGTCGCCATCCAATGTTTAAGATTTAAAGGATTTATCGACAGACATTACATAAATTTGTCGAGTTCAATTGTTCGGTATATGAAAGTTTACCCTCTGGGCCTCCTATCAAAATGTTTGGAGTGGACATATAGCCTTGGCATACGAGAAAGGCAAAAACGATTCTAAAGACGAGAAAATTAAAAATCGTTTTTTTACATATTTGAAATAATTTTTGTTATTGTTATCTTTATACTCATCTTAGTATTATGAATTCATATAACTACGATTCATAAAAAAAGTACCTCCAAACCAACGCCGACAGTTTGTCGCTTTGATAAGGAAGCGTCAATGGAGCCAAAAGAGTCGCAATGACATTGACAGCTCAGCGCAACCTTGAAGCGTTTCATTCCCATTAAATTTATAGGGGAAATCAATAAAATACGTTATGTGAAATGTAGTGATCTATCAACAATCCCCAATCGTCGCGTTTTGTAGTAATTAATTATATACGATGTCATTTTTAAAACATTACTTCTATAAATGTTACTCCCGAAAATGTTGCGTAATTTATGGATATTTCGAAGCATTAAATTCCAATATTTCGGAAAAAAAGCCTCACATTTACAAAGACGATGATTTTGCTCAATGCTACATGTAGGCAGTAGGCACCATTTAAAACAAATCCAGGTCCTTTTGTTCCGTTGTGTACTATATCAAATGCAAATATGCTTAGAGTACAGAGCTTTTTATCGAAATTTTGGGTTCCAGGTGGATCTATAAACATTCTTCTTAAAAAACTTCTTCTAAAACAAATAAAAAAATTTCGTTCGGATTTTTTTTGCTTCGATAGTACGTACACCAAAATAACGCAGGTGTACGTACTATCGAGGTATACCTGTATTTCCAATTCCGATAGGAATTGTTTCTAATTCCAACAAATTCACTTTCCAAATCCGTTAGGTATTTTTCCAAATTTCAGCAACATTTTTTCGAATACCGCCAAGTTAGGTTTCGACTTTTTCCTAATTCCGACAGGAGCTTGTTAAAAATTCCGACAGGAATTGTTCCGAATTTTGATAGGAATTGTTTTCAATCCCGAAAGGATTTGTTCACAATTCACGACAGATTTTGTTCCCAGTTCCGGCCAATTCCAGCCTGCTTTGTATTTAATTCCGACATAAATTATCCCGATTTCCGATAGGAATTGTTCCGAATCCCGACAGGAATTGTTCAGAATTCCGACGGTAACTGTTCCCATTTTCGACGGGAATCGTTCTCAGTTCTGAAGGGAATTTTTCACAATTCCGAAATAGATTGTTCCCAATTCCGACGGGTATTGTTCCGAATTCCAACGAATATTGTTCCCAATTTCGACAATTATTGTTCCCAATTCCGACGGGAATTGATTCCAATTCCGAAGAGAACTGTTCTCAATTCCTACGAGCAGTGTTGGGAAATGTACATTAAAACACTCTGATTATGCGAATATTTACATTTTATCCAGTCAAATTTAAGCATCAAACAAGCCGAAACAGTTTGCCAAAAAAAATGTACGCGACCAACTGTTTGTTTGCTGCTACGTTAGAGTCGTGCCGGCGTGCGGTCAGCATTCGCATAAGGGGTCGTACACATATTACGTAAGCATTTTTTCTGGGTTTTTCGACCCCCCCTCCCCCCATGTAAGATTTTTTTCATACAATTGATTTTTTATTTATATGGAGCGTAAGATATTGACCACCCCCCCCTCCCCCCATAAGTGCTTACGTAATATGTGTACGGCCCCTAAGATGATGGCGTGGCTGCTGCTGCGGCTGCCGTGGTTTTGTTTTTCCTGTTATTGCATGGAAGAATGAATGGTAAAAATAAATGTCAACCATTCCCGTCCCTGCCTACGAGAATTGTTCCCATTTCGACGGGAATGTTCCCAATTCGGACGGAAATGTTCCCAAATTCGACGGAATTGTTTTCAATTTTGACCAAAATTGTTCCAAAATTCCGACGGGAATTGTACCCAAGTCCGACAGGAATTGTTCCTAATTGCAATAAGATTTTTTCCTAATTCCGATAGGAATTATTTCCAATTCCGCTAGGACATGAACTGTCCCGAATTCTGACAGCAATAGTTCCAAATTCCGACAGGACTTGATCCGAATTACGATGGCAATTGTTCCGAATTCCAACAGGAATTCCTCCGAATTCCGACGGCAATTAAACCGAACTCCGACAAAAACGCTTCCAAACTCCGACAGGAATTCTTCCGAATCCCAAAAAGAATTCTTCCGAACTCCGACCAGAATTCTTTCGATTTTCAACAGGAATTCCTCCAAAGTCCGATAGGAATTCTTCCGAAATCAAACTTTTCAAAATTTTGACAGGAATTCTTTCGATTTCCAACAGGAATTATTCCGAAATCCGACATTCTGCAGAATTTTGACAGGAATGTTGACATACATTATTTCGAACTTCTACATAGACTCTTTCAAGAATGCTTCCCAATTGCAACAGGAATTATTGTTTAATCTTTTGTCAGGAATTTCCACGCCTTTCGATTGGAATTATTACTAGTGTCGACAGTAATTCTGCACTTTTATTCTGACAGGACTTTCTTCGGTTCCCGACATTTCTAGCATGATTTTAGAAAACGTCGTATGTCCAAATGAAACACTCTCTTCAATTACGCTCTCTTTCACTAATACCAAAGCTAATTTATTGCAATATTTTTACCTCAGCACGCTAGACAAAGCTACTTTCTTCAGATCTCTGTGAAAATATCCGATGTAAATGTTAGTATGGCTTCGTAATAATCAAAAGAGAAAGTAAACAAAGAGAACCTCGATTTTAATTCCTAGAGGAAATCCTTGAGTTCCTTCGAAATTTCAATAAATTTAAATTACTTCATAGGGGGAAAGACGGCTTTGACAGGTTTTGTTCTATTATTGGCAGGGGGGTTTTTGTCGACCAAATTTTATGAAATTTGGCCACAATATTCTTTGATATGCAAAGAATGTTTAGGCCACATTTGAGCCTAGTCAGTCATAAAAACCCCCCTGCCAATAATAGAACAAAACCTATCAAAGCCGTCATTCCCCCTATTTAAATAGATTTTATTTTATTATTTCTGGCAACAATTTTTTCGTAACATAACTGTCTGAATTTTGACTAATTAGTGTCCGAAAGTTTAAAAATATATTTGGTATCTTTTTTAAATTATTCCTACCTGGAATATAATTAAAATACTCTATCGAAAGTTGACAAATTATTTTTGAAATATGAAGCTTTAAAAAGTCTTGTCGAAATGCAGAGTAATCCCAAACAATATTGGCAGAATTTTATTGGAGTTGGAGTTTAGATAAATATTTGTTAAAAATTTGACAAATTTTGAGTCGAAATGTGGGATTATGGCCTATTGATTTTAAGAGGGCGGAGAAGGCTACTGATGAGATCAAATTTCCAACACCAGGCACGAAGCCGAACTCTCGCAGTCTATTTTTAAAACCAACTCTTTCACACACATTGTTTTGGACAATGCCAACCGAGTAGGATGAGTATTTAGTTATGTCTGGTATCCACACACAGCTTCATCAGCAACTGCGCTCAATGAAGTAGGGAAAGCACCTATCTAGCGTACTGGTTTCGTGGGATCAAACCCCACCGAAGGAAGTGGTTATCCTGCAATACATTTTTCAAACTAAATCTTTCACATGTTGTGCAATTGCACAAATCGAGTTTCAGACATAGTAATTAATTTCCACTCTGGGTGGCTTATACCCTGAATGTAGGCAATTTACTTTGATTGTACAGTTTTTGTTGTTATTTTGACAAATTTACAGTTCCTGTACGTTATATCAACAAATTTCCTTTGGCACCGACATTTGTGTGAGAATTTCGAAAAAAAATCAGTACTTTTCACTACTATTTAATTATTGAAACTGGAAAACATACATATCAGCAATTCTCGATAATATACTAGTCCGAAAAGTGATAATTTGCAAATACAATTATCAAATAATTCTCTCCATTAAAAAAAATTGAAATTAGAACTCAGGCAAATATCAGTCGAAAATTGAGAAAAACCATTTACGGAATTCCTATTCTGACAAACATGCAATGGAATTTAAAGTTTAGAACATTGACAAAATTATTCTATTAAAATTTTTACAGACTTTAATTTAACGAAGAAACATAAAAATGTGACCGGAAAACCACGATCCTTTAACAACTTTCGTAGAATTATGACAAACTTCTTTCACTAGAATGAAATACTTTTTAAAAATTAAACATTTCAATGGGAATATTGTAATTTTTAACCATAAACATGACAAATCATGTCAACATTTTAACATTTAGTTGTCATTTTGAAAAAAAAATGCTGTACAAGTTTTTGCAAATGGTATTCGGGAACTTTTGGAAGAATTTAACTTTATTTAGATTTTTTTGAATGGTTTCAAATTTCTGTCGGAATATAAACGAACTTCTCGATAGACGGAGTTCTTCTTCTTTTGACGGAGTTTTTACAAGGTACTTTAAAAATATTAATTATTATGGATGAATATTCTGCATTAAGTTCCTGTCGGAATTCCTATTGACGTTGAACAAAGTCTTACCCGAAGGTACTGGGTCAAAGCAAAATCCAAAATTGGGGACTGTCATGAAATCATGTAAGATTTTGGAAGTGAATAGAGCATTTATCTTTGGATTGATTTTGGAGATTTATATATCAATCTACTCGGAAACTCTCCAGCAATTTGTCAATTTCAGTGAAACTTTTCATTATTTACGATAAACTATCGAAATTTCACTTCTTGTCCTACCCAGTACACGTACCAGAACCAACCAATCCCGTTCATGCATTCCCAACACGGACATCATTTTAAGTTACGGCCCTTTTGTCCCGCCGTTTCATTTTCTCTGAGTATAAAAAGACCCGTGTTTCGCGCTTCATTCCTGTTCGACGATCCACGGTGAGTGGTCACGGAAAGCGGACAGAACGGTGGTCGGTGGACATATTGTCGCATGGATCTGGATCAGGTTTTGTTGCAGGTAATTCGGACGGCGCATTATTGACAATTAATTGGTTTTGCTCAGGACCAACGATCTATACAAGGTAATGTTAAGCCTGGGCGAATCAGGTTCAAAAAGAAAATTAGTCGCTTGACGGCCGCAGAAAGTTGCCGTCCGTAGCAGAATCACTAGCGCGCGTCGGAGGGAGATGATGCAAACATTTATCATCAGTATCAGAATGTGAAATTTTGTTTCTAGATTCTGATTTGGTTTTGTTGCTGTTAGTGTCTGGAAAGGCGCGGTATGTTAAATATTTTGGTTCTTTCCAGAACCACAAATTTATAGAAGAGGAGGTTCATTCGAGACAAATTTTCTTCAAAGTGCAGATCATATTTGCTTGACAACGGCAAAAAGTTTTCGTCGGTAGCAGAATCACGAGCGCACGTCATAGAGAAAGACTGCAAAAATTCATTTACATGCAGACATGTACTGCAGTCTCTCGCTGTTAGTGATTCGAAAAGTGCATTATTGGAAATTATTCGGTTCTTCTCAGGACCACCATTCTAAACAGGGGAAGGTTGAGTCGAAACGAGTTTTGTTCAAAGTGAAAATTAATCGCTTTGCGATGGCAGAAAGGTTCCATCGGTAGTAGAATAACGCGCGCGTCTAAGAGATAGATAGAAAAAATAATTCCCATGGATGGTATCAGTAGCAGTCAAGATTCTCACTTGGTTTTTTCTGCTGCTTGTGATTAGGAAGATGCATGATTGAAAATAAATCGGTTCTTTTTTTTGTCTTTATTAAGGAGACTTTCAGCCCGAGGCTGGCTCGTCTCCATAAATAAATCGATACTTTTCAAGACCAACTTTCTATAAAAATGAAAGCTGATTAGAGATGAACCTTTGTTTGATAAACTGCATATGTAGCATTTTTGGTTAAAATGAGATTTTTATATATTCTGAATCCTTGTCTAAAAATACGTATCCTGGCAAAAAACACAAAAAAAAATTTTTTTGTTCAGGAATGTATGAATTTTTTTCCGTTTGTTTGAGAAACTACATATGTCCACGCACATTGAAGAGCAATATGGAGTACTGCTTACAGTTTTTGCACTGGAAGTGTCCCAGGGTATTGAGTTTTGCCAAAAACTATTGATCTGTATCCAAGAAACAGTTGTCCAACGTCTATCTTGCGGACGTGTCATGTACACAACCCTTCTGATTTTTAGCAATTTTTGTCATAGATTTCCGATTTGTTCATATGAATTATTCAAAGGCTACAACTTATGAATGGAATTGCGACCAACATGTTTACGCAAAAACATATCTCCGATTAATTTTCTGAACGGCTTCCGTGCAAAATTTCACATTCTACGGTGCGGTGGCATACTTGCAATCCAATTCCCATCGTGATGTAGCATTCGGTTCCAACCGTAAAAGTCGATTCCACTTCCGGTCGTGCATACATCACTCGCGGGCGAGGCTTCAACCTGAACTTCGATTCCAGCTGTTTCGTGAAACACTACACAAACTTGACGAGTATATTTAGTCAGTCAGTAGTATCCCGGCCCGATGTAGTCCGGGACGATAGGAATTCGCTATCGGGAAAATTCCAAAGCTGCCTCTTTAGGGCAGCTAACCGCACACGAACATCATATCATGATTAGCCATCATCGCCTTCGCGTGCGGGCGTTAAACTGGAAGAATGGGTGATTATGTTCGTCTATTTGCGTTTGGGTCGAATGATTCGAATAGTAGCTACGCTACACCGGTTGAAACAAACGTAAGAGTGGAATCCTATTTTAATGCCGGAATTAAGATTGAGGAACGAATTGACCAGTTGAAATTGGAATGCAATTTTGTCATTAGAATCAATTTAAGTTGTAAATGTAAACTTTTAAATTGTAATACTTCCACGACCTTCTGAAGTTGTCAATTTCAAACAAATTTTACACAGTGTATAATCGACATCTATGTACTTCGCGAGCTAGCAATTGCAGCATAACCTCTTTCAAGAACAAAATTGAATCGGACCGAGAACATACACGCAAATGAACGGTAAGTTATTTGTGCATGTATGTGCGAATAGGAAATAATTCACCGGCTAGAACGTTCTAAAGGGAAATAATTATGACAAGCGCTGGAAACCGGATCGAACAGGGTACGGAAGGATGTTGTGGTTCTGATAGGGGGAGGGGCGGGGGAGTGAGCGGGGATTCTTACAATCGAATGAGGCAATAATCTTGAGATGCATTCTCATTGGCAATGTACAAATCGACATTCCAGGAGTTCAAAACACAGCAACTGAAGACCCCTTGAGCAAACATGGTGCGCTCACATACGGATGGGTAGGAATGCTGCGTAAGGCATTCCTGTCTATCGGATGATGAATGCAAATGGTCCTGAAGGGTTCTACCTGATTACAAATTTAATAGATAATAAGATTTCCATTGTTCATTTAGAACAAAATTGAAAGCTGCCTATTTTTCCGTATTGTATGAAAGGATGCTTGCTTGCCAGTTTTGCCATATTAGACAATAATTTACTAGCGGAAGCGCACATAATCTTGTTAACTACTTTTATCTCAAAATTAGTTGGAACTCGAATATTCAACATTGATGACTATTTCGATATTTATGTCCTGAATGTCAGCCATTTGACCTTTCAGAAAGTTGTGAAAAATTGGATCAAGTGAAAATTCTGCAATGAAAACTAATTTGATTTATTTCTTATTCATGCAAGCTTATTTGAAAAAAAAAAGCAATGAGATGAATATATGTTCAGTGAAATGGAAATGTGAACAGAGCTTAATAATTTTCTCAACATATCCTTCACAGACCCCATTCGATTTGGACAACAATTGAGAAACGTGCATGTAGCCAAAATCGACGATAGTCTTTCGACGATACCCAACATACTTTCACTCATTGCGACACTATAGCCGCTTTTTAGAATAGTGCTTTTCTATTAGAATTTCTCAAGCAATTTTTTTTGTGAGTTCTGATCTGTTAACGCTATTTTCTACGCGGATTTTATGATCTACGGGTTTTTGAGCATTTCTTTACAAACGATGTCGTACGCATTTGGCAGTATTATCGATTTTGGAATTAACAGGACATGAATTTCTCAAAATTCTGCATATTTTGTTTTGAATTTCTCCAAGTTTCGATAAGATATTCTAAAGCTTTACATTTAACTAGAAATCGCAAAACTTTCGATAGGAATTTGTCAAAATACTGACAGCGGAATTGGAAGTAAATTCTGTTGAAATTCACGTGAATCATGCCGGAATTCGGAATTATTCCTGTCGGAGCTGAGGAAACGAGTCTTTCTAAAATGCGGAATCTTAAGAAATTTTTATCAAAATTCTACGAAATTCCTGACGAAATCCAATGAAAATTATGTAGGAATCCGAAGGAAATCTTGTCGAAATTCGGAATAATTCATTCTTCTTTCAGATAAGGGACGAAATTCCTTCGGAATTTTAAGGAAATCACTTTCTATCGTGATTGTAAAAAAAATTCTGTTGGAATCGGCAACAATTTCTGTCAGAATAGCGATTTGTGTGGGACTGTCGGAATTGGGATCAACTCTTGTCGGAATTGGGATCAATTCCTGTTGGAATTGGGATCAATTTCTGTTGGAATTGGGATCAATTCCTGTTGGAATTGGGAACAATTCCTGCCAGAACTATGATCAATTTTTGTCGGAAAGGGGATCAATTTCTGTCGGAAATGGGATCAATTCCTGTCGGAATTGGGATCGATTCCTGTCGTAATTGGGGTACTTTCTTGTCGGAATTGGGATTATTTCCTGTCGGAATTGGAAACAGTTCCTGTCGGAATTGGGATTGATTCATGTCGGAATTGAGATCAATTTTTAACGGATTTGAGATCAAATCCTGTCGGAATTGGAAATGAGTCCTGTCGGAATTGGGATAATTTTTTGTCGGAATTATGATCAATTTTTGTCGGAATTTGGATCTATTCTTGTCGGAATTGGGAACAATTCCTATCGGGATTGGGATCGATTACTGTCGGAATTGGGATCAATTCCTGTCGGAATTGAAAACAATTGCTATAAGAATTGGCAACAATTCTTGTCGGAATTGGAAACAATTCCTGTCGGATTTGGAATTGGAAACAATTCCTGTTGGAAACAATTCCTGTTGGAATTGGAAACAATTCCTGTTGGAATTGAGGACAATTCCTATTGAAATTGGAAACAATTCCTGTTGGAATTGGGAACAATTCCTATTGGAATTGGAAACAATTCCAGTCGGAGTTGGCCACAATTCCTGTTGGAATAGCGATCAATTCCTGTCGGAATGTCAAAATTGGGATCAATTTCAGTCGGAAATAGGATCAGTTCCTGTCGGAATTGGGATCAACTCCTGTTGGAATTGGGATCGATTCCTGTCGGAATTATGATTCATTCCTGTCGGAATTGGGATCAAATTCTGTCGGAATTGGGATAATTTCTTGTCGGAATTATGATCAATTTTTGTCGGAATTGAGAACAATTCCTATCGGGATTGGGATCGATTTCTGTCGGAATTGGGATCAATTCCTGTCGGAATTGGCAAAAAAACCTGTCGGAATTGAAAACAATTCTTGTCGGAATTAGAAACAATTCCTGTCGGAATTAGAAACAATTCCTGTCGGAATTGGGAACAATTCCTATTGGAATTGGAAATAATTCCTATTGGAATTAGAAACAATTCCAGTCGGAGTTGGCCACAATTCCTGTTGGAATAGCGATCAATTCCTGTCGGAATGCCAAAATTGGGATCAACTTCAGTCGGAAATAGGATCAGTTCCAGTCGGAATTGGAATCAATTCATGTCGGAATTGGGATCGATTCCTGTCGGAATTATAATTCATTTCTGTCGGAATTGGAAACAATTCCAGTCGGAGTTGGCCACAATTCCTGTTGGAATAGCGATCAATTCCTGTCGGAATGTCAAAATAGGGATCAACTTCAGTCGGAAATAGGATTAGTTCCTGTCGGAATCGGGATCAACTCCTGTCGGAATTGGGATCGATTCCTGTCGGAATTATGATTCATTTCTGTCGGAATTGTAGGAATTCTGTAGGAGTTGAAATTAATTCCTGTCGGAATGGGATTCATTCCTGTTGGAATTGGAAACAATTCCTGCCAGAAGTATAATCAATTTTTGTAGTAAAGGTGATCAATTTCTGTCGGGAATGGAATCAATTGCTGTCTTGGGATCAATTCCTGTCGGGATTGAGATCCTGTCGCAATTGGGATTAATTCCTGTTGGAATTGGGAACAATTCCTGCCAGAACTATGATCAATTTTTTTCGCGAAGGGGATCAATTTCTGTCGGAATTGGAATCAATTCCTGTCGGAATCGTAATCAATTCCTGTCGGAATTGGAAATAATTCCTGTCGGAATTGGAAAAAAATTTCTATCGGAATTGGGAACAATTCCTGTCGGAATTGGGAACAATTCCTGTCGGAATTGAGAACATATCCTGTCGGAATTGAGAACAATTCCTGTCGGAATTGGAAACAATTCTTGTCGGAATTGGAAACAATTCCTGTCGGAATTGGAACCAATTCTTGTCGGAATTGGAAACAATTCCTGTCGGAATTGGAAACAATTCCTGTCGGAATTGGAAACAATTCCTGTCGGAATTGGAAACAATTCCTGTCGGAATTGGAAACAATTCCTGTCGGAATTGGAAACAATTCCTGTCGGAATTGGAAACAATTCCTGTCGGAATTGAAAACAATTCCTGTCGGAATTGGAAACAATTCCTGTCGGAATTGGAAACAATTCCTGTCGGAATTGGAAACAATTCCTGTCGGAATTGGAAACAATTCCTGTCGGAATTGGAAACAATTCCTGTCGGAATTGGAAACAATTTCTGTCGGAATTGGAAACAATTCCTGTCGGAATTGGAAACAATTTCTGTCGGAATTGGGAACAATTCCTGTCGGAATTGGGAACAATTCCTATCGAAATTGGGAACAATTCCTGTCGTAATTTGCACAAATCCGGACGTAATTGGAAACATTTCCTAAAGTAATCGGAAATAGTTCCAGTCGGAACTGGGATCCATTCCATTATGATGAATTCCAGTCGTTATCAAGATCAATTCCTGTCGGAATCAGGATCAATTCCTAGCGGAATTGGGATCAATTCCTGTCGGAATTGAGAACAATTCCTGCCAGAATTGGGAACAATTTCTGTCGGAATTGAGAACAATTTCTGTCGGAATTGTGATCAATTTGTGTCGGAATTGTGATCAATTTTTGTCGGATTCGTGATTCAATCCTGTCGGAATTGGGAACAATTCCTGTAGGAATTGGAAACAATTCCAGTCGGAATTGGAAACAATTCGTCGTAATTGGCACAAATCCGAACGTAATTGGAAACATTTCCTAAAGTAATCGGAAATAGTTCCAGTCGAACCTGGGATCCATTCCATTATGATGAATTCCTGTCGTTATCATGATCAATTCCTGTCGGAATCAGGATCAATTCCTAGCGGAATTGGGATCAATTCCTGTCGGAATTGAGAACAATTCCTGCCAGAATTGGGAACAATTTCTGTCGGAATTGGGAACAATTTTTGTCGGAATTGTGATTGAATCCTGTCGGAATTGGGAACAATTCCTGTCGGAATTGGAAACAATTCCTGGCGGAATTGAGAACAATTCCTGTCGGAATTTGGATCTATTCCTGTTGGAATTGGAAACAATTCCTGTCGGAATTGAGAACAATTCCTGCCAGAATTGGGAACAATTCCTGTCGGAATTGAGAACAATTTCTGTCGGAATTGTGATCAATTTGTGTCGGAATTGTGATCAATTTTTGTCGGAATTGTGATTGAATCCTGTCGGAATTGGGAACAATTCCTGTCGTAATTGGGAACAATTCCTGTCGGAATTGAGAACAATTCCTGCCAGAATTGGGAACAATTCCTGTCGTAATTGGGAACAATTCCTGTCGGAATTGAGAACAATTCCTGCCAGAATTGGGAACAATTCCTGTCGGAATTGGGAACAATTCCTATCGGAATTGGGAACAATTCCTATCGGAATTGGGAACAATTTCCGTCGGAATTGGGAACAATTTCCGTTGGAATTGGGAACAATTCCTGTCGGAATTGGGAACAATTCTTGTCGGAATTGGGAACAATTTCTGTCGGAATTGGGAACAATTCCTGTCGGAATTGGGAACAATTCCTGTCGGAATTGAGAACAATTCCTGTCGGAATTGGGAACAATTCCTATCGGAATTATGAACAATTCCTGTCGGAATTGGGAACAATTTCCGTCGGAATTGGGAACAATTTCCGTCGGAATTGGGAACAATTTCCGTCGGAATTGGGGACAATTTCTGTCGGAATTGGGGACAATTCCTGTCGGAATTGGGGACAATTCCTGTCGGAATTGGAAACAATTCCTGTCGGAATTGGAAACAATTACTGTCGAAATTGGAAACAATTCCAGTCGGAATTGGAAACAATTCCTGTCGGAATTGGAAACAATTCCTGTCGGAATTGGAAACAATTCCTGTCGGAATTGGGAACAATTCCTGTCGGAATTGGGAACAATTCCTGTCGGAATTGGGAACAATTCCTATCGAAATTGGGAACAATTCTTGTCGGAATTGGGAACAATTCCTGTCGGAATTGGGGGCAATTCCTGTCGGAATTGGGGACAATTCCTGTCGGAATTGGGGACAATTCCTGTCGGAATTGGGGACAATTCCTGTCGGAATTGGGGATAATTTCCTAGCGGAATTGGGGACAATTTCTGGCGGAATTGGGAACAATTCCTGTCGGAATTGGGAACAATTCCTGTCGGAATTGGGAACAATTCCTGTCGGAATTGGGAACAATTCCTGTCGGAATTGGGAACAATTCCTGTCGGAATTGGGAACAATTCTTGTCGGAATTGGGAACACATCCTGCCAGAATTGGGAACAATTCCTATCGGAATTGGGAACAATTCCTATCGGAATTGGGAACAATTCCTGTCGGAATTGGGAACAATTACTGTTGGAATTGGGAACAATTCCTGTCGGAATTTGGAACAATTCCAGTCGGAATTGGGAACAACTCCTGTCGGAATTGGGAACAATTCTCGTCGGAATTGGGAACAAATCCTGCCAGAATTGGGAACAATTCCTATCGGAATTGGGAACAATTCCTGTTGGAATTGGGAACAATTCCTGTCGGAATTTGGAACAATTCCAGTCGGAATTGGGAACAACTCCTGTCGGAATTGGGAACAATTTCTGTCGGAATTAGAATCAGCTCCTGTCGAAAATGTGATGAACTCTTGTCGGAGTTGGGATCAATTCTTGTCGGAATTAGGATCTATTCTTGTCGGAATTAGGATCTATTCTTGTCGGAATTAGGATCAGCTCCTGTCGGAACTGAGATCAATTCCTGTCAGAAATGTGATGATCTCTTGTCGGAGTTGGGAACAGTTCCTGTCGGAATTGGGAACAATTCCTATCGGAATTGGGAACAACTCCTGTCGGAATTGGGAACAACTCCTGTCGGAATTGGGAACAATTCCTGTCGGTATTGGGAACAATTCCTGCCAGAATTGGGAACAATTCCTGTCGGAATTGGCAACAATTTCTGTCGGAATTGGCAACAATTCCTGTCGGAATAGCGATCAATTCCTGTCGGAATTGAGATCAATTTCTGTCGCAATTAGGATCAGCTCCTGTCGGAAATGTGATGAACTCTTGTCGGAGTTGGAATCAATTCTTGTAGGAATCGGCAACAATTCCTGTCGGAATAGCGATCAATTCCTGTCGGAATTGGAAACAATTTCTGCCGGAATTAGGATCAGCTTGTCGGAAATGTGATGAACTCTTGTCGGAGTTGGGATCAACTCTTGTCGGAATTTTGATCAATTCCTGTCGAAATTGGGAACAATTTCTGTCGAAATTGGGAACAATTTCTGTCGAAATTGGGAACAATTCCTGTCGAAATTGGGAATAATTCCTGTCGGAATTGGAAACAATTCCTATCGGAATTGGAAACAATTCCTATCGGAATTGGAAACAATTCCCATCGGAATTGGAAACAATTCCTGTTGGAATTGGAAACAATTCCTGTTGGAATTGGAAACAATTCCTGTTGGAATTGGAAACAGTTCCTGTTGGAATTGGAAACAATTCCTGTCGGAATTGAAAACAATTCCTGTCGGAATTGAAAACAATTCCTGTCGGAATTGAAAACAATTCTTTTAGGAATTGGAAACAATTCCTGTAGGAATTGGAAACAATTCCTGTAGGAATTGGAAACAATTCCTGTAGGAATTGGAAACAATTCCTATCGGAATTGGAAACAATTCCTGTAGGAATTGGAAACAATTCCTGTAGGAATTGGAAATAATTCCTGTCGGAAACAATTCCTGTAGGAATTGGAAACAATGCTTGTCGGAATTTTGATCAATTCCTGTCGAAATTGGGAACAATTTCTGTCGAAATTGGGAACAATTTCTGTCGAAATTGGGAATAATTCCTGTCAAAATTGGAAACAATTCCTCTTGGAATTGGAAACAATTCCTCTTGGAATTGGAAACAATTCCTCTTGGAATTGGAAACAATTCCTCTTGGAATTGGAAATAATTCCTCTTGGAATTGGAAACAATTCCTCTCGGAATTGAAAATAATTCCTGTCGAACATGGAAACAATTCCTGACGGAATTGGAAGCAATTCCTGACGGAATTGGAAGCAATTCCTGACGGAATTGGAAGCAATTCCTGATGGAATTCGAAACAAATCCTGTCGGAATTGGAAACAATTCCTGTCTTAATTGGAATCAATTCCTGTCGGAATTGGAAACAATTTCTATCGAAATTGGAAACAATTTCCATCGGAATTGGAAACAATTCCTGTCGGAAATAGAAACAATTCCTGTCAGAATTGGAAACAATTCCTGTCGGAATTGGAAACAATTCCTGTCGGAATTGGAAACAATTCCTGTCGGAATTGGAAACAATTCCTGTCGGAATTGGAAACAATTCCTGTTGGAATTGGAAACAATTCCTGTCGGAATTAGGAACAATTCCTATCGGACAATTCCTGACGGAATTGGAAACAATTCCTGTTGGAATTGGGAACAATTCCTATCGGAATTGTGATCAATTCCTTTCGGAATTGACAACAATTCCTGTCGGAATTGGCATTAATTCCTGTCGGAATTGACAGCAATTCCTGTCGGAACTGGCCACAATTGGAAACAATGCCTATCGGAATTGGGAACAATTCCTGTCGGAATTGGGAACCATTCCTGTCGGAATTGGGAATCATTTCTGCCGGAATTGGGAACAATTCCTGTCGGAATTGGGAATCATTCCTGTCGGAATTGGCAACAATTCGTACCGGAATCGGCAACAATTCCTATCGGAACTGGCCACAATTGGAAACAATGCCTATCGGAATTGGGAACAATTCCTGTCGGAATTGGGAACCATTCCTGTCGGAATTGGGAATCATTCCTGTCGGAATTGGCAACAATTCGTACCGGAATTGGCAACAATTCCTGTCGGAATTGACAACAATTCCTGTCGGAACTGGCCACAATTGAAAACAATGCCTATCGGAATTGGGATTCATTCCTGTCGGAATTGGGAACCATTCCTGCCGGAATTGGGAACAATTCCTGTCGGAATTAGCAACAATTCCTGTCGGAATTGGCAACAATTCCTGCCGGAATTGGCAACAATTCCTGTCGGCAATTGGCAACAATTCCTGTCGGCAATTGACAACAGTTCCTGTCGGAATTGGCAACAATTCCTGTCGGAATTGGCAACAATTCCTGTCGTAATTGGCAACAATTCCTGTCAGAACTGGCCACAATTGGAAACAATGCCTATCGGAATTGGGAACAATTCCTATCGGAATTGGGAACCATTCCTGTCGGAATTGGGAACCATTCCTGTCGGAATTGGGAACCATTCCTGTCGGAATTGGGAACCATTCCTGTCGGAATTGGGAACCATTCCTGTCGGAATTGGCAACAATTCCTGTCGAAATTGGCAACAATTCCTGTCGGAATTGGCAACAATTCCTGTCGGCAATTGGCAACAATTCCTATCGGAATTGGGAACCATTCCTGTCGGAATTGGGAACCATTCCTGTCGGAATTGGGAACCATTCCTGTCGAAATTGGCAACAATTCCTGTCGGAATTGGTAACAATTCCTGTCGGCATTGGTAACAATTCCTGTCGGAATTGGTAACAATTCCTGTCGGAATTGGTAACAATTCCTGTCGGAATTGGTAACAATTCCTGTCGGAATTGGTAACAATTCCTGTCGGAATTGGGAACCATTCCTGTCGGAATTGGGAACCATTCCTGTCGAAATTGGCAACAATTCCTGTCGGAATTGGTAACAATTCCTGTCGGAATTGGTAACAATTCCTGTCGGAATTGACAACAATTCCTGTCGGAATTGGCAACAATTCCTATCGGAATTGACAACAATTCCTGTCGGAATTGGCAACAATTCCTGTCGGAATTGGCAACAATTCCTGTCGGGATTGGCAACAATTTCTGTCGGAATTGGCAACAATGCCTGTCGGAATTGGCAACAATTCCTGTCGGAATTGGCAACAATTCCTGTCGGAATTGGCAACAATTCCTGTCGGAATTGGCAACAATTCCTGTCGGAATTGGCAACAATTCCTGTCGGAATTGGCAACAATTCCTGTCGGAATTGGCAACAATTCTTATCGGAATTGGCAACAATTTCTGTCGGAATTGGCAACAGTTCCTGTCGTAATTGGCAACAATTCCTGTCGGAATTGGTAACAATTCCTGTCGGAATTGGTAACAATTCCTGTCGGAATTGGTAACAATTCCTGTCGGAATTGGTAACAATTCCTGTCGGAATTGACAACAATTCCTGTCGGAATTGACAACAATTCCTGTCGGAATTGGCAACAATTCCTGTCGGAATTGGCAACAATTCCTGTCGGAATTGGCAACAATTCCTGTCGGAATTGGCAACAATTCCTGTCGGAATTGGCAACAATTCCTGTCGGAATTAGCAACAATTCCTGTCGGAATAGCGATCAATTCCTGTCGGAATGTCAAAATTGGGAACAATTCCTGCCAGAACTATCGGAATTAGAAAAAAGTCAGTAGGAAATAAAACAATTGATGTCAGAATTGCATTATTTTTTCTGACGAAATTCCAATAAACTCCAAAAATTTTGAATTTTTTTTTTGTGAAGTGCTTCCGGTTTTTTGATAAAAATTTGGTCACCTCATTTCTAGACTGTTATTGAATACTATTTGGTATGCAGATAAATAACCCATAACGTTGAGCCATTGTTAGATCGCCACTATTCAGATCCATGAAATAAACCTATAATGACCCATAAGTAATGTAAATAATAAATAAAGGTTGAATCAGCTACTGGCGATGACCAAACCTTGAACGGGCGTCTTTTGTGCTAATTTTTCAGACTATACGACAGGTGTTGGGAATCCAACCATGACCGACCGCTTATGAGGTGAACGTGTATAAACAACCACGTTACGGTGATTATTGATCGACATCAAATTGTGAACGATCGAAGATTAAACTTGGCTGCGACCACGTCCATGCAACTTTATGCCCAAGTAAGCACCCCCCTTTCGAAGGATCTAAGCAACTTGTAAGTAAGTAAGCAAACCCATCTGTGATATTGATGAAGGTTCGAATCAACGCATCCGAAAGTTCATCGCTCAACTACGGAACCGCTTAGAGTTACGGTTTGCTTACCCAAGTTTAAGAAAAATTGCACATATATGTGCTGTCGCTGCCGGAACAAATAAATGCGTGCGCGTCTTAGACGGAAGGAAGATTCAGGATAGTTCCGCTCCAAGGACGTGTTCTTTCTTTTTCTCTGCTGCGCGTGTGTAAGACTAATCTGGTCTAGTAAGGGCTAACTTTGATCTGGAGATTGCACGTGGGTTTTCTTTCGCTTTCCTTCGATTGGAACGCGCCTAGAGTTGCTTTCCTGATTGTAGATCACTTGTTTTCGAGTAAAGATTTGAACTTGAAAAATATCACACTTTTAAAACTTTTTCCTTCTTTTGATTAAACTTTTTTGATTGATTCAACGCTTCTTATGATTGTTAAACGCAAACTTTTTTCAACTATGTAACACTTCTTGTTTATTCTTACTTTAAGTTGTAAAATAAACTTGTTTTGCTTCAAACTTAACTAACAGATCACTTGTCGGATTGTTACCGCGGTGGTTACACAAAACAGGGAAGACACTTTTCCTTTCAATGAATGATTGTTTCAACGCGAACGAAATACTCTCTCTTTCTTTCTCTCCCTTTTGCTTTTTTGGCGTCGATTATGATGGTTCGACTTTTGTTTTCAACAAATTAGTGAGGGGGGAAACGGGAATTCACCACACGGTGCACTGCGCTACCAGTTACGGAAAGGGAAAACGTGCGGACCGGACGCGCGCTACTTTTGATTGAAGACAAAGACGGAGGGGAATTGCACGGACACGGACGATCGATCGCACGGAAGTTGTTTCTCGAAACTTTATTCTGCGCCGAGCAACTCGACGCGATCGACACTGATAAAAATGATTTCTGATAGGGAGGAACAAACTGGATAATAGCCGATTGAGGGGTTTCGGGTTGTGATTCCGAAGGCACACTACTCAAAACTGACGGCGACACGGCCTCGATCGGTGGTGGTGATGACTGCTGCTGGAAGTAGAGAAGAGAAGAGAATGGTGGATCAAGACGGGGCGACGGCGATGATGACGACGACGACGACGACGATGGTAAGAAGCGAGGCGGCAGTCGATGGTGGTGATGAAACTGCACGAAAGATGCGAGAAGTCGCGGCAGAAGAAGAGCAGGCGGAGAAGAATTTGGATGGTGCAAAAAATACAGCCGAAAGTATAGGGCTTTGATAGTGTACGTGTGCAGGCAGAGTCGGAAGGTTAAGAAGGTGGTCAGTTTAGATACAGAGAGAAGGATTGAGAAGAAGCGAATATTGAAGTTAAAAATTATGTGAAGCAGAAAGATGAGAGGCAGTAGAACCTGGATAATAGTGTTTGCAGGGAAATGCAGTAAAGAAGGCGAGATACAGACAGGAAGCCAAGTCGATAGACAGACTCCGACAGAGTATACACAGAGAAAGGGAGGAAAAAGAGCAGGAGAATCCCTCGTGGTTCAGGTGGTTCAGGTGGTTTGAGGTCAAAGTGTTTTTGATTTTTTTTTCGTAGTGGAGGGCAAAGAAGGGGCAATATTATACAATGTGTAAAGGGACAGACAGAGAGCAGTTCGTGTGGTTGAGTGTGGAAAGATAAGTCAAGGTTAGAAAAGCGACTGCAGATTTTTTATATTTTTTTTATTGCAGATACAGACACAGATAGGAAAAGAGAGAGAAAGAATGAGAGAGTAGGAATAGTTTTCTTATTTTCATAAAAAAGAGGAAACACTGTGGAATAAAGTTCTAAAGAAGGTGAATGCAGTAAACGTTTGTGATTGAGTGTGTACATAAGTATAAAGATGTTGAGCACGGAAAGGGTTATTTTGATTTTGCAGAACTCGACCCCTCTGTTATTTTATAACGCCAGGAAAGAGAAAGAAAGCAAACAAGTGCAATACGGAGGTTCACAAATGATTAACTGAATGACTAAACGAAATGAATTTTAATATGGTTAATTATGAGGAGTATGTATAGATAGAAAAAAAAATCTATTGGATTATAACAGGAAGACTAAAAATATATTTTATCTACTTTTTTTTACTACTACAAGAATACTTCGGGTGCAAGTTATTTACTAAATTAAAGGTGACGACAAAAGTACTTTATATACAAACCTCAATGTTGACTAAAAACTAAGATTTTTATTCTACTAAATTTTATTTACTAATTTGAAGTTATCACATAACGTGATAAAACTTACTTAATACAGTATCGAAAAACAAACAAATGGTTAAAAGAAATTCTTTTAAAGAAACGTTTTTCAGATTTGATAAAAAGAGTACTGGAACTTCTGAGAACAAAGAATGTGTCAAATTCTAGTTCGTTGACTGGAGTTTCGTTAGTTGTTGTAGGACACGCTAATTGATTCCTCGCTTGTTTGTTTCATAGCTTAATTAAAAAGTCAAAAGTTCTTTCGTGAACTAGACGTAAATGCTGTTTTATCGGGCAACACGAAAGTGTAGAATGAAATGGCTGTCTATTGCTTCAATTAAAGAATCGAATTCGTTAATCGGGATAGGACTGGGCAAGCCAACGAATAACAGCTAGAATGGTATTTCTAATCTAAAGAATTTTATACTAATCGATTATATGGAAATCAAACCAGGTGAGTAAATTCACAAACCTTGATATTGTGATAACAAAAAAAAAATAGGCATATGTATTGCCTAAAATGGCAAATGCTTTGGAAAATCTGACAATATACGCGGTTTGCACAATATGAACAAATTAAGCAAACATGGAAAAAAATTGTGTGGAAAGCAACCTTGGTATTAATCGATTCAGAAATATTATGACATATTCGGTTGACCTACAATTAAAATGAATAGAAAAATAAAATAAAAATAGGATAATTTGGATATTACCACAAATGGGGGAAAGTAGTTTGAACAAACTGATCAAATTATGTGAATCAGTACAGATACCTACCCCACAAGAGTTCTTTTCGTGAGTTTGTGTATTCGGCAGTGAATCTTCAACCACTAACCATCTTCAACAAAGCAAATTTGATGAACAGAAATCCAATAAATGTTTGGGTCAAGCAGAGAAGATGTTTCAAAGCGATTTTATCGCACGAAATTTGTCAAATCAAGTTCATTGCTTTATCTGCAGTTGACTCCAATTCTTGAAGTAGTTTTGGCAAATTTTTGATGCATCACAAATAAATTTCTAACGAAATAGAAATATTTTTTTTACTAAGAAAAAACGAAATTTAAATTATAAACAAGTCACTTCAATAAAGTTAATCGAAACAATAAAAGCTAAGCTTATATTAAACATTAATCAAAAACTTTTCGGAATTACGAAAAAAATCCTATCGAAATTGAGACAAATTCCTGTAAAAACTTTTACGCTTTCTGTCGGATTGTAGTTCAGAATTCAGGAATATTTCTGACGCAATTGAAACTAAATCCAAATTAAAATTCTTGATTCAGATAAAATTGTTTGTTTTGAAAAAATTCCTACCGAAATTAAATTTATAAAATTTACAAACTTCGAACCAATTCAATTAAATTTAGAACAGAACTTCAGACCACTTACGAGCGGCATTTTTGTCAAATTCGGAACGGACAATTTCGAACGGAATTTCAGAGAAATTTCGAACGAAATTTGTCTAATCAACAAATTTTGAAAGGAATTAAACAAAAAATCCCAAACTAGATTTCACAAAAATTCTGGAAAGGTTATCACTGAACAGAACTGAATTTCAAACAAATCAGACAAGTTCAAAACGAAATTTCGTATAAAATTTAGACAAACTCTGAATGGAATTTCCAAACAGAAATATGACAAATTCCGAGCAGAAATTTAGACAAAGTTCGCATATAATTCCCAAACAAATATAGGACAAATTAAGAAAAAAATCAGACAAATTTAGAACGAAATTGAGAACGGAATTTAAAACAAATTTCGAATGGAATTCGACAAATTTTGACAAAATCCGAACGAAATTTTCACAAAGAGGACTCTACAACGGAATTTCAGACAAACTTGGAATGGACTTTCAAACGAATTCTGAACGGAATTTGAAAAATAAATCCGGGCGAAAGTTCGTCAAATTCCGAATAGAAAGTTTTGACAAATTCTGGACGGAATCCCGAGCGTAGTTCGGAAAAATTCCTAGAGGAATTGTGGACAAATTTCGAACGGAATTTCAGACAAATCCCTAACATAACGAAATTTCGATACAGTTTTCGAATGAATATTAAGAAAAAACCTTGTACGGAATTTCAGACAGACTCAGAACAGAATTTCGGACAAATTCCTATCGGAAATTTAAAAAACCCAGATTAATCCACCTAGCGGCGATGGTGCCTTTCTCGTTTTTTTTTTCGAATGAGTAATTTCTACGCACTTTTGGTGAAAAAAAAGTATTTTGGCCATAACTTCTGAGCCCATAGTCCGATCCGGCCAATTTTCAACAGGAAATAATGGGACCGGATTCTGCATCGAATCCAACTTGTTGCGAGCAAATTGGCAAAGGGTAAGTGCCTAAAAATGAGTGAGATTTTTTTTGTAAAAATATGTATTTTGGCCATAACTCCGAATTCCATCGGACTATTCCGCTAATTTTTAATACGAAATAATGGGACAAGATTCCGCGTCGAGTCCGTTAAAGATAAGTGTCTGAAAAAAGAGTGAGAATTTTGTGCGTGTTTCTCATGTAAAAAAAATATTTTTTGCCATAACTTCGAAACCCATAGTCCGATTTGTCCAATTTTCAATACGAAACAATTCAACAAGATTTCACGTCGAATGAAATTTGTTGCGAGTATCAGCTAAGAGTAAGTGCCTAAAAAGTGAGTGAGAATTTTTCTTATGAAAAAATATATTTTGGCCATAATTCTGAAGCCCATAGTCCGATTGGGCAAATTTTCAATACAAATTTGCAACGAATATGCGCGTCGAATGCAACTTGTTGCGAGCAAATCGGTTCAGGATAAGTGCCTGAAAAATGAGTGAGATTATTTTGCGCACACACATACACACACGCACACTCAGACATCACCTCAATTCGTCGAGCTGAGTCGATCGGTATACAACACTAGACCCATAGTGTCCCATAGTGGGACTCCTATAAAAAGTTTGTTTTTGGAGCGAACATATAGCCTTTACGAATACTTTGTATACGAGAAAGGCAAAAAATCCCAAACTATAATTCACTCCAGTTCTGAATAGAATTGTGATGAATTTTTCACTGAACTGAACTGGATTTTTAAAACAAATCGGACGAAATTTCGACAAATTCCGAACAGAAATTTTGAATGAAATTTTGATCAATTCCAAACGAAATTCCCACAAAGTTTTCAAACGGAAATACAGAGGAATCACGAACAGAATTTCAGACAAACTCCGATTAGAAATTCAAACGCATTTCAAATGAAATTTTAGTGAAATTCCGGACGAAAGTTCGTCAAGTTCTGATACAAAAAATGACGGGTTCCGGACGGAATTCCGAAAAATTCCGAGTGTAGTTTAGAATTTCGAACGAAATTTCAACACAGTTTTTGAATGAAAATTAAGAAAAATCTTGAACGAAATTCCACAGACAGACTTAGAAACGAATTTCAAATTTTTGGACAAATTCCAAACGAAATTTCAACACAGTGTCTGAACAGAATTTCAGAAAAATTTCGAAACGGAATTTAAGACAGACTCGGAACATAATTTCAGACAAATCCCAAACGAAACTTTGACTCATTCTCGAAACGGAGTTTCAGACAGACTCAGAACGGAATTTTAGACAAATTCCGAACAAAAGTTTGACAAATTCTGAAAAAAAGTTTTGTCAAATTCCAAACAGAATTATGACAAATTTCGAACAGATTCCGCACATAATTCCCAAACAAATATTAGACAAATTCCGAATGGAATTATAGAAATTTTGAATGGAATTTTAACAAATTTCAAACGAAATTCAGAGGAATCTCGAACGGAATTTCAGACAAACTCCGAATAGAATTTCAAACGAATTCCGAATGGAATTTGAGAGAAAATCCGGACGAAACTTCGTCAAACTCCGAAAACTTTTTTTTTGGCAAATTCCGGACGGAATTCCGAACGTAGTTTAGAAAAATTCCAAACGAAATTGTGGACAAATTTCAAACGGAATTATGGACAAATTCCGAACGGAATTTCGACGGATTCCGAACGAAATTTGGACACAGTTTTCGAATGAAAATTAAGAAAAATCTTGAACGGAATTTCATAGACAGACTGAGAAACGAATTTTAAATTTTTGGACAAATTCTCAACGAAATTTCAGACAAATTCCGAATGAAATTTCAACACAGTTTCTAAACAGAAATTCAGAATAATCTCAAAACAGAATTTAAGACAGACTCAGAATGGAATTTCAGACTTATTCCAAACGAAACTTCGACACATTCTCGAAACGGAATTTCAGGCAGACTCAGAACGGAGTTTTTTCAAATTTCGACACGAAATTTTAGAAAAAAAAACCCAGATTAATCCACCTAGCGTTGATTGTGCCTTTCTCGCATTTAGTTAAGACACCAACCTTATATGGGGTTTACATGGTCCAATGTACCATTTTCTTCATAACTTTTAAATGCAATGACCGATCGTTATAAAATTCAATAGTGATCAACAAGGCTTTGTCCCCTGTCGAATGAAACTTGTTGCGAGAAAATCGGTTAAGGATTACTATACGAAAAGTTGTCTAATGTTTTTTATAGCTTTTGGGCACACACATACACACACACATACACACATACATACACACGGACAGACAGACATGTGCTCAGCTCGTCGAGCTTAGTCGATTGGTATATAATACTATGGGTCTCAGGCTTCTATAAAAAGTTCGTTTTCGGAGTGAAATGATAGCCTTTCGGTACAACTTAGTTGTATAAGAAAGGCAAAAAAACGTACAAAAATAGAAACAAATTCCGAACAAAATTTCATTTTTGAACAGAATTTCGACAAATTTTGAACGGAATTCTAGACAAAATGCGAACAGAATTTCTGAAAAAAAATCCAAGCGGAATTCCAACAAAACGAGACATAGACAAATATTGAACGGAATTCGAATTTCGTCGAATTTCGAATGAAATTTCGAAGATGATTTTGAATTTTTGAATTAAATTCTTGAAGCAGATTAGATAAATTCCTAAAATGTTAAAAAAAATACAGAATTCAAAACAATTCAGATAAATTTTGAACAGAATTGCAGACAACTTTTGAACGACATTTTTGACAAGTTCCGGATTGATTTTCGATAAATTGTTAACAGAAATTCAGTCTAACTCCGTATGGAATTTCAGAAAAATCCCAAAGACAAGTTCCAAACAGATATTAAGACTACGTACGCACATTATTCCCAAACAAATATTAGACAAATTACGAACAACATTTCAATCAAATTCCGAACGAAATTCAGAACGTAATTTTAGACAGATTCCGTGTAGATTTCGACAAATTTTGAAGAAAACTTTGACAAATTCCAAATGAAATTGCCACAAAGATTTCGAACGGAAATTCAGAGGAATTTCGAACGGATTTTTAGACCAACTCCAAATAGAATTTCAAACAAATTCAGACAGACTCAGAACGGAATTTAAAAAAATCCGAACGAAGCTTTGACAAATTCCAATCGAAAACTCAGACAAATTCCGAACAGACCTTGGACAATTTCGAACTGAATTTCCGACAAATTCTGAACGGAATTTGTCCAAACGACAAAGTCTGAACAGATTTTTTTTAAATTTCGAACTAAATTTCAGGCAAATTCTGAATAGAATTGTGATAAAATTATCACTGAACTGAATTTCAAAGAAATCGGACAAGTTTGAAATGAAGTTTTGACAAATATCGAATAAAATTTTAATAAATTCTGAACGAAATTCAAAATGGAAATTTGGACAAATTTCTAATGGAATTCGACAATTTTTTATCGAAATTTTGCCAAATACCAAACGAAATTTACACAAATGTTTCAAACGGAAAATCAGAGGCATCTCGAACGGAAATTCGGAGCGTAGTTTAGAAAACATCCAAACGGAATTATGGACAAGTTCCGAACACAATTTCAGACAGACTCAGGAACGAATTTCAAATTTATGGACAAATTCTTAACGAAATTTTTAGACGAATTCCTAACGAAATTTCAAGACAATTTCTGAACAGAAATTCAGAAAAATTTCGAAATGGAAGACAGACTCAGAACGGAATTTCAGACAAATTCCAAGCTAAACTTTGACAAAAAGTTTTGTGAAATTCCGAACGGAATTTCGGACAAATTCCCAAAGGAAATTCGAAAAAAAATCCAAACGGAATTCCAAAAACAATCTCAGAACGAAACTTCGATAAATTTCGAAACCAAAGTGCTGTGAAATTTCGAATGTAATTTCAATCAAAGCTCGAAACGAATTAAAAAAGAAATCGAACGGAATGTTAGACAAACGTTTGAGCGGAATTCCAGAAAAAAAACCGAGCGGAATTTCAACAAATTCTGAACGAGACATAGACAAATATTGAACAGAATTTCGGCAAATTTCGAATGAAATTTAGAAAAATTTCGAATGAAATTTAGAAAAATTTCGAACAGGATTTTGAATTTTCGAATTAAATTCTTGAAGCTGATCAGATAGATTCCTAAAATGTTGAAAAATTGACAGAATACGAACCAATCCAGATAAATTTCGAACAGAAATGCAGACAATTTATGAACTACATTTTTGACAAGTTCCGGATGGATTTTAGATAAATTCTTAACAGAAATTCAGACTTGGTCCGTATGGAATTTAAGAAAAAATTCAAACAAATTCTGAACTGACTTTGGAAAATTCCTAACGAAATTTCAGACAAATTATGAAACTTCGTTAGATTTGTAACAAAGTTTTTACAAATTCCGAACAAAATTTCGACATGAACTCCAAAAGAAAGTTAAGAAAAATCCCGAATGGAATTATAGACAGACTCAGAGCGGAACTTAAGACAAATCCAAATACAACTTTTTGTCAAATTCCGAACAGAATTTAGGAAAACTTTCGACAAATTCCAAACGGAATTTTAGACAAATAATTTCGAATGGAATTTCAGATAAATCCCGAACGGAATTTCAATCAGAGTCCAAAAAGAATTTCAGGAAAATTTCGTACAAAATGATAAACAAATTTCGAACGGAATTTTATTTTCAAACAGAATTATGATAAATTTTGAATGGAATTTCAACAAATTTCGAACACAATTTCTACAAATTCCTAACGGAATTTCAGACTAAGTGCAAACATAAATTTAGAAAAAATACGCAAATATTAAGACAAATTCCGAACAGAACTGCGACAAATTTCGAAAGGAATTTCGACAAAATTGGGAAATACAGAACAGAATTTTGACAAATTTGAGAACGGAATTTCAGACAATATCCAAATGGAATTTCATATAAGTTTCGAACGAAACTTTGACAAATACTGAAAACAAGTTTTGTACAATTCCGAACAGAATTTAGCAAAAAAAAATCTGAACGAAATGCAAACAAATTCCGAATTATGACAAATTCCAAACGGAATTTCAGACAAAGTTGAAATGGAATTGCAGAAATATCCAGAATGGAATTTCAACAAATTTCGAACGAAATTTCTACAAATTCCAAACGGAATTTTAGACAAAATGCGAACTAAATCCAGAAAAACTCTGAAAGGAATTTCGACAAATTTTGAACAAGATTTAGATAAATTCCGAACAGAATTTCAACCAATACCAAATTGAATTTCGACAAATTTGAGAAATTCCGAACAGAACTTCGTCAATATTCAAACGAAATTTCAAACAATCCACGAAGTTTTGACAAATTCCGAACATTATTGGAATTTTAGACAAAATTTGATCGGCATTCCAGACAAAGATCCAGAAATTTCAGAATTTCAGATTTCAACAAATTTCGACAAATTTCGTTTGAAAATTCAACAAACTTCAATTGGAATTCTGCCAAATTTCGAACGAAATCTCAAAAAACTCTGAACAGGAACGCCCGAAAGGAATTTTAGACACACTCCGAACGGAATTCCCGACAAATTCCGAAGAGAATTTCAACAAATTTCGAACATTTTTTTTACAAAATCCGAACAACATTTTTACAAATTCCGTACGGAATTTCAAACAAACTTAAATTCAGAAAAAAACTGCGAATCTAGCAATTTCGGAAAAAGTATTAGACAATTTTCGAAAAGAACTACATATTGCCAATAGAATTTTGACAATTAAAAAAAATCCTAACGGAATTTTGACAAATTTGAGAAATTTTGAACAGAATTTAGACAAATTCCGAACGAAATTTCAGACAAAGTTCGAATAGAATTGCACAAAAATCTCGAATGACATTTCTCACGAATCTTGAACGAAATTTAATTTTTGAACAGAATTTCGATAAATTTTGACTTTCAACAAATTCCGAACCTAATCAAAAAAAAAAAAGATTTAGAAAAATTCCAAATGGAATTTTGTCAAATTTGAGAAATTCCGAACAAAATTTTGACAAACGATCGATATTTCAGACAAAGATCCAGAAACTTAAGACTCAATAAATTTGGATTTCAACTAATAAAGATCTAAATTTTGATAAATTTCGAACGGAATTTCTAAGATGTCAACACAGAATTTTGAAAAGTTCCTATCGAGATTTTAGCCCAAACGGCATAACATAAAAACCCCAAATGAAATTTCAAACAAATTCCAAACGGAATTTCAGATAAACTATAAACGAAATTTTAGAAAAATTTCGAACGAGATTTAACAAATTCCGGTTGGAAATTCGACAAACTCCAATTGAAATTCCTACAAATTTCGAACGAAATCTCAAAAAAATCCGAATAGAATCGTCCTAAAGGAATTTTAGGCACTCTCCGAACGGAATTTCCGACAAATTCCGAACATAATTTTGACGAATTTCGAACAGAAATTGCGACAATTCCGAACAGAATGGCCATTTCCAAACGGAATTTCAACTAATTTCGAACGAAATTTTTACAGATTCAGAACGGAATTTCAGACAAAATGCGAACTTAATTCAGAAAAACTGCGAAAAGAATTTGAACAAATTTTGAAGATGAATTCCAAATGGAATTTTGATAAATTCCGAACAGAATTTTGACAAATTTCGAACGGATTTGAAGACAAACTACAAAGTTTTGACAAATTCCGAACATTTTTAGAAATTTAGATTAAACTCGATCGGCATTTCAGACAAAGTTCCAGAAATTTCGGACAAATACAATTTCAATAAATTCCGAAAAGGATTGCAACCAAATAAGAACCAAATTTCGACAAATTTTCAATAGAATTTTGATATATTCCGAACGAAATTCTGACCAGTTTCGACCATAACTTCGAAAAATTTATAACAGAATGTTGACAAATTCTAAACGACATATCAGAAGCATCACGAATAAAGCTTTAGCGGAATTTCAGACAAGGGGTCATCCAATAATGACGTCACTGGTTTGAAGGTGGAGGAGAGGTTTGTCTAAGATTTTGTGACAGTACATATACTAGGTATACAAACAGAATTTTAGAAAAATCTTGAACGGAGTTTTAGCAATTTCCGAACGAGATTTTGACAAATTTCGACAAATTCCGAATTCTATTCAATTGGAATTCCGACAAATTTCGAACGAAATCTACACCCGAAAGGAATTTAAGGCACACTCCGAACGGAATTTTCGATAAATTCCGAACATAATTTCGACAAATTTTGAACGAATTCTCGACAAAATTCGAACAGAATTATGACAAATTCCGAACAGATTTTCAGACAAATTTCGATTTTTGTTCGGAAATCCATATAAATAACAGAATTGACAAAATCATAATTGACAAATTAGAGAAATTTTAGACGCAGTCCGAACGGCATTTCAGATTAACACCGAGATGAATTTTGAAAAAGTTGGAACAGAGCGCAGTTCCGAAAAGAATTTGGACAAATATAAAGGAATTAAGATTTTAACCCGAATTTCAACAAAGTCCTCATCGGATTTAGACAAATCCATAACAAATAGGTAACGTAAACAAACAATTTACGGAATCCGGACAAATTCTGAGCGATTTTGGACAAACTCTTCCTCCAAACAGAATTTTGACAAATTATCAATGGAATTTAAATTAATATGAAATAAAGACAATTCCCGTTTGGAATTGGAAACAAATCGTGTGGAGATAGAGAATTTTTTTCGATGACAACAAAAATGCTTCTAAATATTTGGACTGGTCTATTTGTCTGGTGAAAAGTTAACAAATTCCTGACTGTATTAAAAGGAATTCTTTGCGGAATGTAGACAAGAATTGGGGCAAATTTTTGTTCAAATCAATCCTTGATGAAATTTTCTATTGTCTATCACCATTGAAAAAAATCATGTCGGAAATCAAATAAGCTTATGACAAAATTCAATTCAAATTTGGACGAAGTTTAGACAAATTGTTATCAAATTCGTATACAAATACCTGACAGAATAGTTTAAACAAATTCTTTACGGACTGAAAAAAAGTGTTATACTAGAAATAGCGTATTCACATTTGCAAACACGAAGTTACCAAATATATAAATTGAAATCAAATATAGAAAAGAGAAGTGAAAAATAACACAAATAAGACAAATAGGACAAATAAACCAATTTTTTTATATTCTTCTGGCTATAGGTCCAGGAATACTTTCGGATATTCCTCCAGGAATTCTTCTGTATATAGAATTCTTTCAGATATTCCTCCAGGAATTCCTTCAAATATTTCTCCGGATATTCCTCCAGAAAGTCAACTGGATAAATAACGAACAAAATTTCTGACGAATTCCGATCAGAATTAACAATTTCAGAAAGGAATTTTGACAAATTAGAGAAATTTTAGACGCAGTCCGAACGGCACTTGAGGAATTTGTCCAGATATTCCTCCACCTCCAATAGTTCCTCCTGATATTCTTTCGGATATGCCTCCAGGAATTCTGGAGGATTTCCTCCAGGAATTCCTCCTAATGTTCGTCCAAATATTCCTTCGAATAGTCCTCCAGGAATTCGTCGATACTCGTTAAAGAACTCCTACGGATATTTCTCTAGAAGTTCCTCTGGATGTTTCTCTTGGAATTCCTCTGGATATTGCTCCAGGAACTCTTCCGGTTATTACTCCAGGAAATCTTCCAAATATTCCTCTAGGAATTTCTTTGGATATTCCTCCAGAAATTCGTTTGGATATTCGTTTGAGAATTCCTTCTTTCAGATATTCCTCCAGAAATTCGTCAGGATATTCGTTAAAGAATTCCTTCGGGTATTCTTCCAGGAATTCTTCCGGATATTCTTCCGGATATTCTTCCTGATATTCATCCAGGAATTCTACTGGGTATTCAGGAATTCGTCCGAATATTATTCCAGGAGTGCCTCAGGATATTCCTCCAAGGATTGTTCCGAATATTCCTCCAGGAATTGGTCCAGAATACCTCCAAATATTCCTCTATATCTTGAGGAGATTTGTCCAAGAATTCTTTCGGATATTCCTCCAGGAGTTTCACCGGATATTCCTCCAGGAATTCCTCTGAATATTCCTCCAGATATTTTTCCAGTAATTCGTCCGGATTTACCTCCTGGAATTCCTCCAAAAATTCCTTTAGATATTTCTCCAGGAATTCATATGGATACATCTCCAGTAATTTTTCGAAATACTCCTCCGGGATTTTTTTCATAATTTCCACCAGGGATTCTTCCGATATTTCTCCAGGAATTCCGTCGGATATCCTTCTACGAATTCCTCCGGATATATCTCCAGGAATTCCTCCGAATACACATCCAGATATTCCTCAAGGAATTCGTCCGGATATATATCCAGGAATTCCTTTGGATACTCCTCCAGAAACTCCAAATACTCCTCCAGATATTTTTGAAAGAATTCGTCCAGATGTTGTCCAGGATTCCATTAGATATTTCTCCAGTCCAGGAGTTCATCCTGATAATCCTCCAGAAAATGGTCAGAAATTCTTCCGGATATTCCTCCAGGATTTCCTTGCGATATTTTCCCAGAAATTTCTCCGGATATATCTCCAGGAATTTTAATATTCTTCCAGGAATTCTACGGTCTTATTTGCTTTATTTGTCATATTCGTCTTATTTATCTCATTTGTCTTATTTTTGTTTTGTTCTTCACATCCTTCACCAGTTCTACGCTCATCACTTGAATCCTGCTTTTTTGTAACCATCATACAATAAATCTTGTATGGTATTTTCCAATCTTGTTCCAGACAACGCACATGTTTTCATATTCCTTAATCAGGTGGAGTTTGTTTATTTGGATCTCCTCAATCCGTGATTGGTCGGCGCTGCTGTTTTTATCTCGCCGATCCGCTGCGTTAGTAGTAGGTACATTTCTTTCCCATTGCTGTGCTCCGTTTACTGCCAATTCTCATTAATTTTGGCGACACTAACAGCTTTATTCAGGCAGGGTGCGATTTTCTCTATCAACCATGTGCCTTTTAAACTTTTTTAAACCCCTCCCTCAGACCTTAAAACTCGATTTCTATAGAAATTTGAACAAAAATTTATTACAGACTTCAGATAAATTCCTCTCACAGTTAACACAATTTCATATCGGAATTTGGGCAAATTCTTTTCGGAACTAAGAAAAAATTTGCTAGAATTTAGACAAGTTGTACGTACAAGATCAGTATCTGTAAAATATTCTGCTAAACCTGAGAACGGGACCGAGTAGAGCAAGGATTACATGATGATTATTTAGAACGTGAAAGTCGCCCCCAACATCCATACTCTTTATGAACAAAGATTTGAAATGAGTCAAAATTGTTTGAATTTTTTTTTTTTCGAGAGTAGACCAGTTGTAGTCTTAATAGACTGGTATCTCGACTGGGCTCTCCATGTGATACACAATACTAGCAGACGACTCAAGCTATGTTGCTCACTAGGTCACTGCGGTCTGGGTTCGTATTGTGATCATACCGATACATTTCCCTTCCCGCAGTCTGTCAGTTTAAAAACAAATATAATAATAATAATAAAAGCTCATCACGCGCATGAATGTTTTCCGAATAATTAACATGTAAAGTTGATTTAATGTTTTCTTGGAGCCGACATTCAATACCGAATAGTAGTCTATGTTGACAACGGGTGGTACTGATGCCATCTCCAAGTAAAGGCCGTTCTACAGCGATTAACGCAACGGCGCATCTTGACAGTAATTCTGTATTCTCTGTCAAAACGCGTCACCGCGCCACCACCGCAGCCGAGCCATAACACTTTGATGTAATGTGATGGGATCATACTAGTGGACTTTGTTTCAACATGGAATAATTTAAATGGTATCGTAAATATACAATAAATTAATTTAAGTACTATTGCAATAAATCGACATATTAATCTGAGAGCCTCCATTATTTTTGCGGTTGATCAAGATTATGGCGTCATATCCTTTACAGTACTGTCTGATATCATAAATTCCAGTAGTCAAATGGTCATGTTCTATTCCGCTCTTCAAAATTCAAGTCTTTAAAGTCTGGTGGAAGATTCAGTTATCAATGGTATGGTAATGCTTCCTTGCGTCTATTTCCTAGCTAAATGAATGAATTTTACGATTATGAAGCATTGATTTATATGAATAACATCATTAAAAATATGTACTACTCGTTGGATAGTCATTTCTATCATTGTGAGTTGTATAATTAATGTAAAACACTACTTGTCTTCTATATTTTAGATCTGTTATTGTCATTGTGTTGTTGTCGGTTGTCTGTCTGTTATGTTTCAACATAAAGGTCTTTTATAACTTTGTCTTATTAGTGTTTTAGTCATTGTTAGATACAGTATGTATAAAACTACAAAAGAATTGTTGAGTATTGCCTTACAAATCCTATGTCCTTCTTCTATCTATCAATATCTGATTTCTACTTTTATCAATCTCTTTTTAATATTTTTCTATCCAATAGTACAGTAAACTTCTACCTTGGCTGCTCTAAACCATTTCTGAAACAAAAATTTAAAAAAATAAAATTCTGTTTAATTACTGAATCTAAAATGTTCAATATTATTATTTCATTTTGTGATCAATCTATTTTTTTAAACCTACGTTTTTCTTGGCTGATTTCTGGTTTGCTATGACATTACTATTTTGAATTTTTCAACCTGATGTAAATCCTGATAAGTCTAAATAGTTCTCCACTCCCAATTGAAAACATTCTGAAAATTGAATGTCTCTAAAATACAAAGTAGACTTCTCAATTTCAATCTATATTACAACCTATCCTATCCTACCTATGGCCACGCGTTGGCTTCGCTACTTCCAGTTGACGAGAAATTGATTAATTTCCCGACCCCTTGGAGAGTGCTAATGAGCCCTAGCGGATCCTCCACGTAAAGAGCTATACCTGATAAGTATGCCGGGACATACGATCAGGGGCTCAGTCTGCAAAGCAGCCGATCCACTGTGAATCGTTAGAGGCGCACTGAAGTGCTCCAAATGTGATATGATACACAGATGAATATTATCTTCAGTACCGTCAACCCCCGTGACCTTGGCTAGGGAGTCAAAATTGTTTGAATTTATTACCAAACTGTCGGAATTTGATGAAATTCTTGAACGAATTCAAATTCTCAACCAAATTTGAAATTTTTTCATCTAAGTTCGAACGAATTTATTTTTATTAAAAATTATATTTGTGTATAAACTAAAGCGAATGCTGATTGTTTTTTTTTGACGCATTCAAACTTTAAACACATTATTGGATAAAATCCTTTTTTTATTTAGGAAAATATTTCAGTATTGCAACCTTACGAATTTCGAATTCAGTTATTAACGGGATTCCAGCTCAAACGATTCCATAATTTCTTTCTGAAATTCTCATGACATTTAGCCAAAATTCTTTCCTCCAACAACATTTCGAATTTCTCTGAGGCTAAATCACTTGAGACTTTTATTACTCTTCCAGTTTATGAAAGAAACTTATTCTACGCTCTAAAGCAAATATATCCAATAACCTTCATACCTTTCATCAGGAAAACCACCCACAAGCTGGCATGTCGAGCACATGTGTCTTCCCTTCCTACCTTCACCCGCTCCCACCCTTCCATTCCGCACACCTGTGGAAACCGTACTTAACTACCGAAACTACTGCGCGTCCCGCCATCCAACAAATTTCATCCACAGCGCGCAATGAATCCCACTTGATTAATTACCTCCGTTTCGAAACTCGTCATCAATATTAATTCCGCGAGCAGCAGGCGCGCCAATTTTTGGAAACCTATCCTCCTCAACTCAACTCTTCTAAACCGTCCGTGTACTACAACAGTCGTCAGTGGCACACACACAGGGCCACAAACACACGCACGAAGTCACAATAATTCGTGCTTTACACAAAACAACAACCGCCGAAACAGCGGCGGAAAAGAAAACCAAACCGATTCGAATCGGACTGGTGGTGGTTTTGGATTGGATTACCGCACTGTCAAGGTATCTCCGTTTCAGCGGAATGGTGGAGCCGAGGTGCGTTACTTGGCGGGTTACAAACAGTTTCGAGTCGATTGCGATCATCATTGCGCGAGTACTTGTTGAGTTAATGCGAGGTACATATAACTCATTAAGCATTAAGCGTTTTTGGCACAGTACTCGTTCGACAGTACCGTACGTAAGCGACGAGTTGGTTTCGCATAAGATCATTCATGATGCATTTGGAATTTTATTTGATTTAAAACCTCAGAAATTCTGATCGTAAATTATGGAAAGGTGAATCATAGTGTGTAGTAAACAAAGAAACGAATTTAATTTTTGAAGGACAATTGAAAATAAAAATATGCAATCGAGAGGTTGATTTCTTCATTGGGAATAGAAAATTCCATCATTTTCGTTGTATAAAATCATTGCAGATTTGTGCTATTTCCTGGAACAATGTCGATGTCGCTATAACATAGGCAGCATTTCATGAATAATTTCCCCAACATCGATAAAAACATAACTCATATTACCTGCCCTGAATTTTTGAAAAGGTTCAACTTTACAGCAAAATGCCATTTTGTTGAGTATCCCACATTCCGCACCGTCGACGACGACGACCCATCATCATCGACCGATTCCCATTATGCGGACCTTTCGGAAAATTCCTGGAAATCGATTGCTCGCAACATTCCGCCGCCAGAAATAAAGAGCCCATTCTGCATGTGCCCATATCCATGCATGCTGCCACTGACTGTTGGGCACAGTTGAGTAGGTGAAGTACCCGATAGTCTCCGCCGCGTGCATCGAAGTTTTGCAGTCAGCAAAAATATCCACCAACCACTGACTGTGCCGACTAGCGACGGGCAAAAATGCAAAAACAAACAAATCGGCGAACACCGCCATGCATTCGACTCGCACACTGGGGCTGATCCCTGTTTAGGTTGGACGAAACTTCTGAACCTCTGGCATTCCATGTTTGTGTTTTTTTTATTCAAGGAACGACCAAGCTGAAGTTTTTGTAACATGAAGTTCTATCGAAACTGATTTGATTCAATTATTGGTCGACTTCTGCCCCGCTATGACTCGGTAGCGAATTCAAACACATAATCCATGACCGGAGAAACGTGTGTCAAATAATATCAATAATGTAATGCCACAAACCCAGTCAGTCAGTCATTCAGCCACTCGGCCCGTCAGCCACTGGCAATGATTGGACGATACCGATGGACGACGGGGTTTAGAGCTGTGAATAAAAATATTGCTGATTAAGGTGATTATAGAATGAAGCCAGGAATCGGCCATTTTGTAAACCACGTGCTTTTCCAATATTTTTTTCAAGCGCACGAGATGAAAGAACAATAACGCGTATGGGGCTGAAATAATGGTAGATCGATTGCTTAGTTATGCTGAACAATCATAATTTGAGTTTCAGCACTGTACGAAAACTATTCCGCCAGATTTGGGCCTTTTGAAATGTATGTAGATACACGTGTGGTGAATTTGAAATTCACCACTGACTTCATTCTATAATCACCTTAAAGTAAATATTTACGACAGATACGAGCACGCAAGCTCGGTGTACCAGCTATTGAAACATCACGTCGTCGTCGCGGTCAACGTTGCATTCCTGCATATTGTCGAAGTCTGGAGCGCCAAGGAACTTCGCACCTGGGATTCGTTCGACGAGACACATCCCCCACCACCCGAAAGGAACACGCACACCAGGCAAAAACGCCTTCACGATTTATGACGCTGCGCTGGCTGCTTGCTCGCTGCTGGTGCACAGCTTCCATCCATTAAATCTCCGTTTCTTGAACACGACGACACGCCAACCCACTGCGTTAGAACAAACTATCGCCGCAGGATTCCGCCGCCGCCGCCACCAATAGGCGGATTCGGATGAAATGTTTACATTATAGGGAAAATTTTGTCGAACAAACAACCTGCCAAAATCCACGCCGAATTTCACAAATGGATCCCGGCCGTGGAGCATGCACGTTTGTTCGGGACATTAAAGTTATAATTGCGCCCCGGGCAAGGAAGGCAAGGGCGGTGGTATATTATGGTCGAGAAATGTCGAACGCAACGTGTGCAATTGTTTATATTAGACGGAAACGAACGTCTGTGCAGTTGTGGACGGAGATCTGCCATTATGGCCTCATTATACGGTTACCGAACTAACCAGGCGGTGTCATTGGTATTTCTAAATATTTTGAACACAAAATGCACGTTACTAAAAATGTTTTGAAACAGCTTGAAGGTTTAGTCCCGTTTACTTCTCCTTTTTAAGTTGCTAAAATCAAATCCAAATCCCGAAAGGATTCTGAATGTGCAAAAGGATTTTCTAAAGAATTTTGAATGGAATTCTTAGAGCAATAATTAAAAAAAAAAATCATAGTTTCGAAGAAATCTTAATACGGCTATAACAAATATGAAATTTTTTGTCGCTCTACGATTAGGTAAATGGTATGTTAGGTAACAGAGTTTCGAAAGAATTGAATAATGATACTTATCTAGTTTTGATCTGCGCTACGATAACATATTCGAAACACCACTTATTTGCAATGGAAACGTTGATACTTCCTTGGCAATATTGACTTTACGAGACACCACTAAATGTAATCAACGCAATAATCGTTTGGCTTCGTGGTCGTGAGGTTTCGATTTCCACACTGTTAACGATAAAACTTCGTGAAACGAGAAACTCTCCATGATGTGTAAATGTCAATGTCCTGTGCGACCATCTGGTGGAAGACGGTGATTCTGTCTTAACTGGATAGGAGAACATTTCTTTGGAAATCCAGAAGCAAAAATAAAAATTTTCCTAGCAATATCAGACAAAAATTGCCTTGAAAATTCAGAAGAATTTCCTTTGGAATGTTACAATAAATTCCCTCGGATTATTGAAAAAAATTTGAAAGTGTTTCTCTCGAATGTTCAGAAGATTTTCACTCAAAAATTAAGAAAAAATACGTGAAAGGCAAGAAATGTTTTAAAATTCATAATAGGTTCATAAAAAAAATCCATGAGCATCATCGTGTCAGTTTTATGACACAGAACACATGCAAAAATTGTAAATCTACTTATGTCGAATTCGTTTTTAAACCTGGGTCAGTGCCAACCCGAACCCGGAATAAAAAAATGTTTTCAGTTCCATCTGTCATTGGATATGTTGGTGTGCGTGGCATCGTGTTTGTTTTGATTTGAAACATATGATCACCGCACCGGACTTCACCAGTGCATTGGCAGTTCATGGAATCAGATCGTGATAAATAAAAACAAGTACGCGCTCTGATTTTCGCGAACTGCGAAATTTACTTTTGAATGGATTAAGAAATTAATGTATGTTTTGTAAAACACATCACGGATTTTCTATTTAACTCCTACAGATAAGCAGGGACTATGTCCAAGGGCTTGACGATCCCTCCCCAGGCCATCTGCGAGTTGTGGCGCCTGCCTAGGATGTGGTGGGGTTTGACAGTGGGCCCTGTTAAACCTCTATAAAAAGCTGCATGTATCCGCAAGTAGGCTCCGCCAAAGCGACCGTGTGCCGCTCAAAGCGCACAAGCCCAAGTCCTGGTGTTAGGTGGGACGCTAAACAGCCCTGACACGACGGCCCTCCGACGAGACAGGAGGTTTGCGCAGGCCCAATAAGCCGCCTTCAAAAACAACTATTACGAACGACATAGAAGATAATACGACTCGATACAATCGGCAACGACCTAGGCGATGAATAAAGGATCACGATTGGAAGCTTGGAACATGGAACTGCAAGTCGCTAGGCTTCGCAGGTTGCGACAGGATAATCTACGATGAATTACATCCCCGCAACTTCGATGTCGTAGCGCTGCAGGAAATCTGCTGGACAGGACAGAAAGTGTGGAAAAGCGGGCATCGAGCGGCTACCTTCTACCAAAGCTGTGGCACCACCAACGAGCTGGGAACCGGCTTCATAGTGCTGGGAAAGATGCGCCAACGCGTGATTGGGTGGCAGCAAATCAACGCAAGGATGTGCAAGCTGAGGATAAAAGGCCGTTTCTTCAACTATAGCATCATCAACGTGCACTGCCCACACGAAGGGAGATCCGACGACGAGAAAGAAGCGTTCTATGCGCAGCTGGAGCAGACATACGATGGATGCCCACTTCGGGACGTCAAAATCGTCATCGGTGACATGAACGCTCAGGTAGGAAGGGAGGAAATGTATAGACCGGTCATCGGACCGGATAGTCTGCATACCGTATCGAACGACAACGGTCAACGATGCATAAACTTTGCAGCCTCCCGCGGAATGATAGTCCGAAGCACTTTCTTCCCCCGCAAGAATATCCACAAGGCCACATGGAAATCACCTAATCAAGTAACGGAAAACCAAATCGACCACGTTCTAATCGACGGTAAATTCTTCTCCGACATCACGAACGTACGCACTTACCGCAGTGCGAATATTGAATCCGACCACTACCTCGTCGCAGTATGTCTGCGCTCAAAACTCTCGACGGTGATCAACACGCGTCGGAGTCGACATTGGGCGGTTACAAGACGGTAAACTAGCCCAAGACTACGCGCTCAAAAGTGGCACTCCCAACGGAAGAGCAACTAGGCGCAGCATCTCTTGAAGATGGCTGGAGAGATATTCGATCCGCCATTGGAAGCACCACAACCGCAGCACTAGGCACGGTGGCTCCGGATCAGATAAACGACTGGTATGACGGCGAATGTGAGCAGTTAGTTGAGGAGAAGAATGCAGCATGGGCGAGATTGCTGCAACACCGCACGAGGGCGAACGAGGCACGATACAAACGGGCGCGGAACAGACAAAACTCGATTTTCCGGAGGAAAAGCGCCAGCAGGAAGATCGAGACCGTGAAGAGACGGAGGAACTGTACCGCGCTAATAACGCACGAAAGTTCTATGGAGAAGTTTAACCGTTCACGTAAGGGCTACGTGCCACAGCCCGATATGTGTAAGGACATAAACGGGAACCTTCTTACGAACGAGCGTGAGGTGATCCAAAGGTGGCGGCAGCACTACGAAGAGCACCTGAATGGCGATATGGCTGACAACGGTGGCGGTATGGTAATGAACCTAGGAGCACGCGCGCAGGACATGCGACTTCCGGCTCCGAATCTCCAGGAAATCCAGGACGAGATCGGCCGGCTGAAAAACAACAAAGCCCCTGGGGTTGACCAACTACCAGAAGAACTGTTTGAACACGGTGGTGATGCACTGGCTAGAGCGCTGCACTGGGTGATTACTAAGGTTTGGGAGGATGAGGTTCTGTCACAGGAGTGGATGGAAGGTATCGTGTGTCCCATCTACAAAAAGGGCGATAAGCTGGATTGTAGCAACTACCGCGCAATCACATTGCTGAACGCCGCCTACAAGGTACTCTCCCAAATTTTACGCCGTCGACTAACACCAATTGCAAGAGAGTTCGTGGGGCAGTACCAGGCGGGTTTTTTGGGCGAACGCTCCACCACGGACCAGGTGTTCGCTATTCGCCAAGTACTGCAGAAATGCCACGAATACAACGTGCCCACACATCATCTATTCATCGACTTCAAAGCCGCATATGATACAATCGATCGGGACCAGCTATGGCAGCTAATGCACGAAAACGGTTTTCCGGATAAACTGATACGGTTGATCAAGGCGACGATGGATCGGGTGATGCGCGTAGTTCGAGTTTCAGGGGCATTCTCGAGTCCCTTCGAAACCCGTAGAGGGTTACGGCAAGGTGATGGTCTTTCGTGTCTGCTATTCAACATCGCTTTGGAGGGATTAATACGAAGGGCAGGGATTGACACTAGTGGTACGATTTTCACGAAGTCCGTCCAGTTATTTGGTTTCGCCGACGACATTGATATCATGGCACGTAACTTTGAGAGGATGGAGGAAGCCTACATCAGACTGAAAAGCGAAGCTAAACGTATTGGACTAGTCATCAACACGTCGAAGACGAAGTACATGATAGGAAGAGGCTCAAGAGAGGTCAATGTGAGCCACCCACCACGAGTTTCTATCGGTGGTGACGAAATCGAGGTGGTTGGAGAATTCGTGTACTTGGGCTCACTGGTGACCGCCAATAACGATACCAGCAGAGAAATTCGGAGGCGCATAGTGGCTGGAAATTGTACGTACTTTGGACTCCGCAAGACGCTCCGATCGAATAGAGTTCGCCGCCGTACCAAACTGACTATCTACAAAACGCTTATAAGAGCGGTAGTTCTCTACGGACACGAGACCTGGACGATGCTCGTGGAGGACCAACGCGCACTGGGAGTTTTCGAAAGGAAAGTGTTGCGTACCATCTATGGTGGGGTGCAGATGGCGGACGGTACGTGGAGGAGGCGAATGAACCACGAGTTGCATCAGCTGTTGGGAGAACCATCCATCGTTCACACCGCGAAAATCGGAAGACTGCGGTGGGCCGGGCACGTAGCCAGAATGTCGGACAGTAATCCGGTGAAAATGGTTCTCGACAACGATCCGACGGGAACAAGAAGGCGAGGTGCACAGCGGGCAAGGTGGATCGATCAGGTGGAGGACGACTTGCGGACCCTCCGCAGACTGCGTGGTTGGCGAAGTGCAGCCATGAACCGAGCTGAATGGAGAAGTCTTTTATGTGCAGCACAGGCCACTCCGGCCTTAGTCTGATGATAAATAAATAAATAGATAAGCCTCCAAATATTTTAAATTAATTACAACCAACATTTTTTACCGAAGTTTCTTCAGTACATATTTTTGATTTGCCCAGGAGTTTCTCCTCCAATACCCCGGAGTTCTGCCAAGAATTGTTCTGGTTTTCCTCCGGGAATTCCTAAAAGAACTAATCCGGAATTTTTAGCAGAAGTTTTTATGAAAATTCTTGCTGTTTTTCTCCTCTTCTTTCTGCTCCCAATTACTCCATCGGGTTTCAGGAATTCCTCCGGAAACTTTTAGTAATATTTCTGGACTTCCCCCAGAAGTTTTTTCGGAAATTCCTTCAGGTATTCCTTCGGAAATTTCTTCAGGAATTACTGTGGAAGTTCTTTCAGGAATCCATTCCGAAATTCCTCCTTTTTGCTGAAAATCCTTGGAAAAGTCCTCCAGGAATTTCTTTGGAAATTTCTTCAGGAATTCCTCCGAAAAATTCCTCAAATTTTTTTTCCGGACGCTCCTTCAGTAAATCGCATTCACAAAATCCTCCGAAAAACCTTCAAGAATTCTTCCGAAAGTCCTTCCAAGAATACCTCGTATAGCACAAGGAAAGACATGGATTCCTCCGGAGTTCCTGCAGGAATTCCTCCGCAAGTTTTTCCACGAATTCCTCTGGAAGTTCCTCCAGCATTTTCTCCGGAAGTTCCACCAGGAATTCCCCCGAAAGTTCCTCCGGAAGTTCCTCCTTTAATTCCTTCGGAAGTTCCTCCAGGAATTCTTTTGGAAGTCCCTCCAGGAATTCCTTCGGAAATTCCTCCAGGAACTCCTTCGGAAGTTCCTCCAGGAATTCCTTCGGAAGTCCCTCCAGCAATTCTATCGGAAGTATCTCCAGGAATTCTATCGGAAGTATCTCCAGGAATTCTATCGGAAGTTCCTCTAGGAATTCGTCCGGAAGTTCCTTCGGGAATTCTTCCGGAAGTTCCTCCGTGAATTCCTCCGGAAGTTCCTCCGGGAATTCTTCCGGAAGTTCCTGGAATTCCTGGAAGAACTGCCGGAGGAATTCCTGGAAAAACTTTCGAAGGAATTCGTGGAGGAACTTCCGAAAGAATTCCTGGAGGAACTTCCGAAAGAATTCCTGGAGGAACTTCCTTGGGATGTTTTGGAGCAACTTCCGAAGGAACTCTTGGGGACTTCCGAAGGGACTCTTTGAGGAACTTTCGGGGAAAATTCTCGAGGAACTTCCGGAGAAATTTCTGGAGGAACTTCCCTGGGAATTTTTGGAGGGACTTCCAAACAAACTCTTGGGGACTTCCGAAGGGACTCTTTGAGGAACTTCCGGAGGAATTTCTGGACGCACTTTTTAAAGGAATTCCTGGAGGAACTTTCGGAGAAAATTCTGGAGGAACTTCCGGAGAAATTTCTGGAGGAACTTCCCTGGGAATTTTTGGAGGGACTTCCGTACGAACTCTTGGGGACTTCCGAAGGGACTCTTGGAGTTCCTGTAAGGACTTCCGTAGCAATGCCTGGAGGAACTTCCGGAATAATTTCTAGAAGTATTTTGGAAGGAATTCCCGGATTAACTTCCGGAGTGACTCCTGGATGGACTTCCGAAGAAATATCTAGAGGGACTTCTGGAGGAATTTTTGGAGGGACTTTCGGAGGAATTCCTGGAGGAACTTCCGTAGGAATATTTGGAGGAATTTAGAAAAGTATTCCTTGAAAAAATATAAAGAAATGCCTGAAATATTTCTCTTATGTATTGCTGGAAGAATTTGCAATGGATTGCAAACAAGAATTGAAGGAGGAAAACCTGGGAGAATTATGAGGAATTTGGCAGAATTCTCAATGAAAATTATGAAAGAACTTACGAAGAAATTCTTTGAAGAAGTACCGATTGATTTTTTGGAAGAACTACAATGTCAATGGGAGAATTTGCGAGCAAATTACAAATGATTTATCGAAAGCTCATTATATTTCTGATTATACAAATTCTCCTACGATTAAGCCGTTTTCTTCACCTACGCTGAATTCTTTAGCGGTGCTTACCCATACGCTTGAACTTATCTCAAATATATCGTAAATGTTCGTTATCTGAATATGCTATAATTCCGAGGTCTCAGCAAAATGTAAAACTTTTACCGAGTTTCGCACAGGCGTGCCCCAGCAAACATGTTTTTTGCCTAGATTGTTGTCAAAATTGCTGAAAATCAGCAAATAATTTGCCGAAAATCAGCTAACAAACGTCGTTTTTGCCGGGATATCAGTTTTTATTTTGCTGGGCAGACGGCTGTGTGGATTTTTGCCGAGGTGCAGAATTAAAAACTGAGTGTGCAAATGTAGACAAATATCATTAAGAATAAATAATTCCCGTAAAACGGATTTCAATTATTAAATGCACAGACACTTTTGTTTTACTCTGGTTTGCATTTCCCTTCTGCTTGTTTATTCCACCCATATGGTTTTGACAGTTGAAGTGCAGTTGTATTGGTGACCCTGGAGCGAAACTGTGAAACAACGCAGTGCGAACCCGACAGCTTTGGGGTTGGAACTAGTGCGAACCTAGTTTCAACCTGAGCGAATAAAAAAACGTTTTGACAGCAGTTAGGTTGCAGTTTTAAAAACGAATTCGACATTAGCAACCTAGCAGTTAAAACGAACAGTGGGTAATGTCTGTGACATAACCGCTAAGTGGACGTAGGACATGACTTGACCATGCCTTTAAGATACATAATATGTCCAAATTTCTCACATCAACTATTTTGGATGAATAATCGGCGTTGCATACCATTCCTTGGCAAAATCCTCTTATCAAACCGACACAGAAATCAAATCTACCTCGAACAAGAATCATCAAAAAATTCAGGAAGTATCTGTCCGGTCACGAAATATTAGCCTCGACAGTGGCAACCTTCCCACTGAAGGACTGCCTGAAAAAAACCACAAGTTGGCCCAGCAGGGGATGTAGACTGTACCTCAGCCCTTCCACTGCAAAGCCTTCAAATCCCTGCGATCGCAACTAAAGGAGAACATTATTTTTAACTCTTAGAGCCTTGAAAAAGGCTGTTTGCTTCGGCAAAGTGCAAAAAGTAAGAAAACGATCTTTTCAAATAACCGCGAATTTCTAGTGATGGTATAAAAAAGACTGAATGGTCTGCGAGCGAATGCACTTTTCTTTTATACCTTATTTTGAATCTTCTCTGCTTTCTTGTATCCCGCTTCTTTGTCAGCCAAAGCGTCATCATCATCAACGCGTTCGAGAAGGGCTTCTTCTTTTTTACGCTTGTTGCTCGCTGCTGGCATCTATTTCCTAACGGGACTTTTCGCTAGATACAGGCCAATAAGCCGGGCAAGCGAGCTTAGAATTGCAGTTCAGGTGGGAAGTACGTGTTCTTTTCTGAGACAACATTGTTAGTAGTAGAAGGAAGGAAACACCCGGACATGGGATTTCGGGTGATAAGATTTAGAATTGGTAACATGGGACGATCATTCAGTCACGTTCGCGGTCAGTATCAAACAATGTTTATCTACATATTTTTTTATCAATGCCAAAAAATCCAACATTTGATGAAAAATCGATTGATAGTTTATTAATGTTTGAGCTGTTATCGGTGTTTTTTTATCCAAATAAGATTATGTGAGAGATTTGGACATCTTATGAATCTTTAAAGGCAAGGTCAAGCGAAGTCCTTCGTCCACTTCGCGGTTAAATCAGAAAAATTATCCACTGTTAGTTTTGACGCTATTTATGAAAATCACGCATAAAATTTTATCTCTAGAATATTGGATTTGGCACCCAAGTACATACAATTTCTATCCCGAAGGGTATTGAAAGCATTGAAATTGATTTCTATTATTGGCTCTCTGAAGAACCGTTTGTTTTTTGGACATACATGCTGCATCATGTGGCTTTACTTCAGCCTGTCTCGGCTCAGCACCGATGCCGGCCGGTCTCGGCTCGACTCTGCTGCTACTGCCGCGGTATCTGCTCAGCATTGCTGCTTTGTCGGGTCTGTAGGGTGGACTGCTGCTGTACTGGCTAGGTTTCGGCTGATGATGGTGGCTTCGATGACTTCATTCCCTGCTAAAAGGTGTGAGTGCTGTTCAATCGATGATGCGGTTGCTTCGCTTGTCCCGGTCAGAATGAAAGGAAAAAATCGCGTTGCGCTATTTTATGGCTTCTCGGCAGACCCAGCGGCTGCTCATTCGCTGGTGTCTGCACCAATCAGAACGTGGTAATGGAATGATGCAAGAATTATGCGGTACCCATATTTATAGGTTCCCTTGATCTCAATGTTTTTCATTGAAAACAGTTTCATGCCTGTTGAAACAAGTTTTTCGGGTCTTATCAAGCATGGACATGAAAGGCATACTTGAAATCTGTCGATTGAGGGGCATACCGCAGAAATTCGTCCACTGAGACGAACGCTATTAACGTTTAAAATCTTTCAACACAGCGTAACGCGGTCGATTTGAATATTTTGAAATGACACCCGGTATAGTAAAGAGAGACGTAAGTCCTACGTCAAAAAACTGTAGCAATGTTTAACTCTTTCAGGCCCACGAGGTTATATATGACCCCAACAGAAAAAAGGATGTATAAAATCTCACGATGGATAAAAATGAACACTCTCTTCATCAAAATTGCTTGAAATTAACTCCCCTTTCAGGGAAAAATATCAGGCATGGGCGATTTAGGCCCTACGACAACCTAGAACGTCATGAACACGGTGAACACGAAAGAGGTGTATTGGGAGCGGATTGTATTGTTAAAAATAAGATTGTTATTCAAACGTATCCGTAGAGTTACTGTGATGTACAATAAACTATTTTTTTAACTTCCTTGGACGTCCTAGGCCATCCAAACATTCCTTGAGTTCATGACTTATAGCTGCAAGAAAATTCAGCATTCAATTATATCCATTATACCTCCTGGGAGGTCAACGGATATCGTAAGATAATTTTAAGATATTCTGCGCAATCCAAACTATCCTTGAGTTCGGGACATGAGATCTACGAGTGCTTAGAAGCTGTTTTCGGTACTCAAAGCTTCAATATCCGTTCAGTTATATCAGTTACACCTCCCGGGAGTTCAACGGATATGGTAAGATAGTTATGAGATATTCTGGGCAATCCAAACCATCCTTGAGTTCAGGACTTCAGATCTGCAGCTGCTTAGAAGCTCTTTTCGGTATTCAAAGCTTCAATATAAATTCTATTATATCCATTACACTTTCCGTAAGGTCAACGGATATCGTAAAATAGTTTTGAGATTTTCTGAACAATCCAAACTGTCTTTGAGATCGGAATTTGTGATCTACAGTTGCAAAAAAATCTGCATTCAATTATATCCATTACACCTTCAAGAGGGCCTACCGATATCGTAAAATATTCTTGAGGTTATATTAGACTTCCAAGCTATTCTTAATTTCGAGAAAATCTACAGATGCGAATTTACCTTTTTCGTCACTCAAAGTTTCTAAATAAATCATTCGTTTGAGAAACTGCATATATCTATTTTACACAATTTCGAGATAACAACAATAAACTGTTTTTGAACAAGTCGGCAACGAATTTTTCGTTTTCTTCGATACAGATCAAGTTTTTGATAAAACTCAACACCCAGGCACTTACTGTGCGAAAACTGTAAGCAGTACTCCATAGTTGCTCTTCAAAGTGCGTGCACTTATATAGTTTCTCAAACAAACGCTCGAAAAGCGCAATTTAATGAAAGAAGAGGGCTCGCTGCTTCCATCCGTGTTGTTGGATTGCGTGGGTGGGCTTGGTTTTGATGACCCAGTATATCCCAAAACCATCTAAACCTGTCCCTTGATCTTCAGGAATGTATTATGGATATGGATGAATGCATATCCAAGCTTGAAGCGATGAAAAAAGCTAGTCTCGTAGCTGTAGATCGCAAGTTCGGAACTCAAGGACAGTTTGGATGACCCAGGATATCCCAAAACCATCTAACCATGTCTCCTGATCTTCAAAAATATATTATGGATATAGTTGAATACATATCCAAGCTTGAAGCGACGAAAAAAGCTAGAGTGGTGGCTGTAGATCGCAAGTTCTGAACTCAAGGACGGTTTGGATGACCCGGGATATCCCAAAACCATCTTACCATGTCTCATGGTCTTCTGGAGTATGTTATGAACATGGTTGAATACATATCCAAGCTTCTAGTGGCGAAAAAATCAAGTGTCGTGGCTGTAGATCGTAAGTTCTGAACTCAAGTACAGTTTGGATGGTACTACATCCCGAAAAAATATTTCTCAACTTGTTTTGTCAGTTCTCCTTTATCACGAAAACAAATGGAATATATCAAAGTTACTGCGTAATATCGGTTAGAAAAGTTTGGGCCTGAAAGGGTTAATGAACACTAAGCTGCAATACGGAAAAGATCAGATGTGAGACCTGGGCTGGGGTAAATAATTCGTCAAGATCCGCGGAGGAACCTCCTTATTGAGGAATGATTTTTCAAAATTCGTGTGAGGAGCAATTTCCCGAAATTCTTGCATGAGTATTCCGGAGCCTCTAATTCTATCATGAACATGTACGTCCAAGTTTGGAAGATGATATTAGCATTTCCATATCATTGTAAACAGATTTCACGTTAGAGTTGAAAATTCGTATTTTGGTGCGTTCACTTATCTGCCTGTTTTTCCAGATATTTCTTAAACTCGCAAAGGCAGCCCTTGCTTTCTTTATCCGTGCGCCTATGTCGATCTTGGTACCGCCATCTGACGCCATTTGGCTACCAAGATATTGGAAGCTTTCAACATTCTCCACTGGTTGCCCGGCTACTGTGAAACTGGAAGGAGTCACCGTGTTTACATCCAACGATTTGGTTTTGTTGACGTTGATGACTAAACCTGCCGAAGAGGAGCGCTCGGCAAGGTCGTTGAGCTTATCTGCATATCAGAGCGCCGTTGCGCGAGGAGTGCAACATCATCCGTCAATTCGAAGTCATTTAGGTGCTCCATGGTTATAGGCTGCCATAACAGCCCGCGGTTTGGTTCACGGTCAATCGCATCTACCAGAATCTCGTCGATTACGATGAGGAACAGTAACGGTGATAGAATACATCCTTGCCTCACACCAGCTACGACCCGGATACGGTCGGACAAGACCCCATTGTGCAGCACTCTACACGAGAAGGCCTCGTACTGTGCCTCGATGAGGCCGATGATTTTCTCAGGAACTCCCTTGCGTCTCAGGGCGCCCCACATATTCTCGTGATTGAGACGGTCGAAAGCTTTTTCGTAGTCAATGAATACCAAGTAAAGGGACTCTTGGAATTCGTTGACCTGCTCCAGAATGATGCGGAGCGTGACAATATGGTCCACACAGGATCTTCCAGCACGGAATCCGGCTTGCTGCCGCCGGAGAGTCGCATCGATCTTCTTCTGAATCCGGGCTAGGATAATTTTGCACAGAACTTTGAGAACGGTACACAGCAACATAATGCCTCGCCAGTTATCGCATACAGTCAGGTCACCCTTTTTGGGCACCTTCACTAAGATACCTTGCATCCAGTCGACCGGGAAAGTTGCGGTGTCCCAGATATTACGAAATAAACGATGCAGTAGTTGAGCGGATGTCATGGGGTCAGCTTTGAGCATCTCGGCTGGTATGCGGTCGACCCCTGGGGCTTTATTCGATTTCATGCTTTGGATGGCTATTTGAATCTCTAGCAGTGATGGAGCTTCGGTATTGACGCGTGTTATACGTCGGATCCTAGGCAGATCATGCCGAGGTGGTGATGGCCTGGCTGGCACTTGAAAAAGTTGTTCGAAGTGCTCGAACCAGCGTTTCAGCTGGTCAGTTGGGTCGGTCAATAACTGATCATTCGCGTCTTTCACAGGCATCGTTGCATTCATCTTCGCCCGCTTAAGCGTCGTGAGATATCGTAGAGGAGGCGAATGTCCCCGGTTGCGGCGGCTCTCTCTCCTTCGTCGGCCAGAGAGTCTGCCCACGCTCGCTTATCCCGTCGACATGAGCGTTTTACTTCCTTCTCAAGAGCCGCGTATCGTTGACGGGCTAAGACTTTGGCTCCTCTGGTTTTCGATCGCTCTATCGCGGCTTTGGCTTCTCTTCGCTCCTCTATCTTTCTCCAGGTCTCATCGATGATCCATTGTTTTCTCTGGGTGCGTAGTTCGCCCAGATTGTTCTCGCTGGTGGTGATGAAGGCATTCTTGATGGCGGTCCATTGGTCTTCCACGCTGCCACCTTCCGGAATATCTGCAGCACGCGTCTCCAGTTCTTCAACGAAGGACCGTTTCACCGTGGCATCTTCCAGTCGGCGTGTGTTGCATCGTCGTCCAACTCTTTCCTCCTGCCGACGAATCCGCGCAATGCGCAGGCGTATTTCGCCGATGAGGAGGTGATGATCAGACGCGATATCGGCACTACGTTTATTCCGTGCATCAAGAAGGCTCCGTTTCCATTTTCGGCTGATGCAAATGTGATCAATTTGATTTTCTGTAAAGCCGTCACGGGAGACCCACGTGACCTTGTGAACCGGTCGATGAGGGAAGAGCGATCCCCCGATCACCATGTCGTTATTACCACAAAATTCTGCGAACAGCTTTCCGTTTTCACTCATTTCTCCGAGACCATGGCGTCCCATAATGCGCTCATGGTTCGAGTTGTCGGATCCGATCTTCGCATTGAAGTCGCCCAAACAGATCTTGATATCACCCTTCGGAATTCTATCTACGACGGCATTGAGTTGACTGTAGAAGTTCTCTTCGTCTTGAAGATCGGCAGCATCGGTTGGCGCATAACATTGGATTATAGTAAGGTTTCGGACCCGTGTTCTAAATCTGGCAACGATTATCCTTTCACTTATAGGTTCCCACTTCATAAGCGCAGAGTGTGCCTGAGCGCTTAGTAGGAAGCCAACTCCGCGATGCCGGGGAGCGTGTTCACCTCGTAACCTGAGTATAGCAGAACTTGTCCCGACGGCGTTCTGTGTTCTCCAAAGTTTGGCCAACGGACTTCACTCAGTCCCAGGATCTCAAGCTTCATGCGGCATGCCTCATTGGCAAGTTGTGCCAATTTCCCCTGCTGGGCTAGGGTTAAAACGTTCCATGTTCCTATTCGTGTCCGTTGTTTCGCGCTAAGAGTCGTCGCCGTAGAATCAGTCCGTATTCTTTCATTATCGGATTCTCGAACAAATTGATGTTTCGGGAACAGTATGTTGTTGGCCCAAGGTTCCCTATCCCCCGGGATGGGGCTGCCATTTTAGGTATAGCTTCCGGGAAATAGCATTTCATACTCAGCCGCTGGATGCCAAAACAGACGCTGTTGGAGCCGCACCTCCTTGGTGAACAGACGCTCGGTCAGTCGGGCTGAGGTGAGTAGCTCCCAGGAGCTCGCAGGAGGGATTCTTGAAAATTCCTGAAGGAGGAATTCCTCTTAAGTTCTGTGAGAGGGATACCCAAAAAATCGTGAGAGACCAATTGCTCTGAACTTTTGGAGGGTCAATTCCCCAAAATTCTTGAATAAGTGCCTACCCATGATTATGATGGTCGTACACTCCTGAATAAGTATTTCGGAGATTTTTTGTAGAAAGAATTCTTGAAGGAGGAATTTTGCAGAGTGTTATTCTCCAAAAATCCTAAAATCAGAATACTCTACAATTCTTGTAGAATTTCGAATTCGGGCAAAAGGAATACCTGGATTGAGAGGAGAGAGGAGTCAGAATTCTCAGAGTCCTCAGAGCTCTTGGAGAAATAATTCCCCGGAATTCCTGGAGGTGGAAGAACCCGAAGTGCTTGGAAAATATTTCAATTCATAAGTCGGGGATTCCCTAGAAATCTTGATCACGAATTTTCAAAGTTCCCAGAAATCATTGGCGAAAGACATCTCCATAACTTCTGGAGGATTATATTCTCAGAGCTCCTGGGAAGGAATTCGCCAGAATTTCTAGAAAAGGAATAACCCTGTATTCTTGTATTACGAAATTCCCAGAGTACCTTGAGAAGTAATTTTGCAGAATTAAATAAGAATATAAGTCCGTGAAATCAAGAAGCAATTTTCCAGAATACCTGAAATAAGGAGATCAATTCCCCTAGAATTCTAAGAACGAAAATTTTCCGAACTCTTAAAATCCTTCAACCTAGATTTATTGGAGAATGAATTTTCCAGAATTCCGGCAGGGAAAATTCCCTAAAAATGGTAACAAGAGGATTTCCATTTATGTTAAAAGGTGTTCGCTGCTATGCCTAGCTCTTTCGTGTGAAGAAAATAGCTCAATGGTTGTTTTGCCACTGCCAAAAATCTGCGTTGAACTTAGTTTATAATTAAAAAAAAAACACAATAATAAAGTAATAAAAAATTGCCAAAAATGGCTATGCTGAGCTCCGTATCGCTCTCTCTGATGGCACATACTACAAAATGTCGGTCATCAGTAATATAATCACATGTCCTAAAACAGATAGCATATTGGGGATTTGCTCCTAGAGTTCATCTCTCTTGACCATAGAATTTCTAAATCGGGTAATGCTCAAAAGTTTCAATTCATCGAAAAAGTCCCTATGCTAAATTTGAGCTCAATTGGACTTCGTTAAGTGTTTGACCAAAGCGGTCGAAGTTTGACTGTTTTGAAACACGAAACATTTTCCAAGGGGGGCGGGGGGGCGGATGGTTACAGAAAAAAACCGAAACCGATTTTTTTTATGCTAAATGTCTTAGAAATGCATGAAACGTCGAGATCTGGTGTCATCTAAAAAAATAGAATAAAATTGACTTTTTCTGCGGAAAATCAAAAAAAAAAATATATAAACAAATTTTTTTTTTGAAAAAAATGACTTTTTGTGACTTTGAAAATTTTTCGAAATAGATTTTTTTATACCAAATGTCTTACAAATACATGAAACGTCGAGTCAACACCAGATCTCGACGTTTCATGCATTTCTTAGACATCTGGCATCTAAAAAAAATGGATTTCGAATTTTTCCAGCATTTGAATATATCGGGACCGCTTTGCGATTTGGGCGTAACTTATTTTGTAAACAAACATTGGAAGGCGAATTCCTGCTAAAACAAGCATTTCATGAGAAAACCACGGTATGGATCCGATAGATTAAGCTTTCCTCTACCAGATAAGGGAATTAGTTTAGGATGAAAACGCTTGCATTCTCCGGAAATCATGAAGCAATGTTTGTTTACAAAATAAGTTACGCCCAAATCGCAAATCAGTCCCGATATATCAATATATTTGTTTGGAAAACTGCAGTTGCCTATCAGAAGTTAGGGAATACTAGGGTCTGATGAAAAATTAATTTGGCCAAAGTGACAATCCGTCGGAAAAGCCGTTGTCTCTAACAGGTTCGGCCGAATAAGTCAGCCGGCTGAAAATGTCGTTTAGTCGTAATGATCGTTTAACATAAAAAGAGCAATTTTGACTGAATGGATCATATGAATAAATGCCTTTTCAGTCAGATGGCCATTTCGATCAAATGACCATTTCGGCGTACGATATTCTCGCTCAAATGACCTATTTGGCCAAACAACTTTTTCGATCGTATGTTCATTTCAGCTAAATGACATTTTCGGCCAAATGGGGTTTCGTCTAATGGTTTATTCGACCAAACACCTTTCGGTCAAATGGCCCTTCGACAGTAATTCGGCGAAAACCCATTTGTTCGAACGCCGCTTGGCCGAATAACACGGTAAGCCGAATTCCATTTGGAATTGAACTGATCGTTTGTCCAAAACGATTGCTGTATCGAATATGTTTTTACCAAAAATGTAATTTGGCCAGAAGCGACATACATCCGAAAGGGAGATTCAGGCAAGCTCGCAATTTGGCCAACAAAGTTGTTTGCCCTAGTAGGACTTTAGGCTGGAACTGCCGTTTAGCCGGAATGATCGTTTGATCGAATAAACCATGCAGCCGAAAATGCCGTTTGGAAGAAATGTTTGTTGTGCAGTAAGAGCCATTTGGCGCTAAAATGACCTTTCTTCATTAGCCTAGCGCTAAGCTACGCGATTACAGCGTGATTTTTGCGTGACGTACTTTGTAGATCTTCAAATCAAAATCTACATATTCTAGGTATGCGTTTTGACGAAGAACTACGTCTGTCTTTTCTATATTGGGATACACTTTGCGATTGCGAAAATCGGAGACTGTCACGAAAATATGATAGACTTTGAACGGCAATATCTCAGCCGTTTCTCTTCTTCTAGTTGTACAATATTTTTGGACCATTCGATCAAGTTTGAGTCAACGCTTCTTTGTATTTTTCTGAAAATATTGATTTTTAACTATTTATTATCGATATGGTGGTCGTCGGCGTGGTTGCTGCCGATTATTCAACCTCAACGAACCAGCATTTTTTGTGAAGGGTCTGTTGCGACCCCGCAGTGGCGTTGTTGAGAATTCATTTCAAATGGTGGCGTCTTAACAAAAAGTCAGTTAAGTTTAACCAATATCTCGGTTCATTGCACGAAGCCGGAAGACACCGATTTACCCTAATGCCCCCTATTTGCACGATTCCCAGAAATTTCTACAATTTATGTCAAAATTTCAGCGCAATACGTCAGTACCGAACCGAGATATTGCATTTTATTAATTTTATTTATTCGTAATATGGACAAATTTTTCCATTCGAAAAAAATTATTGCATCATGTCCCTCCGACGCTGGGTTGTGATTCTGCTACCAACCGACGACAGCCAAATCGATGAAGGCGCCACCTCAGTGGAAAATTTGTACAGCAACCACCCAGCGGCGACCGATAGACGCCAATCGATTATGTTTTGTTCTATAAAGAAACTTCGTCTTGGTTAAATTTCTTCTGTTACTCTTCTCGCATTTCGAACCACTAACAGCTGATAACCAAATTCAAAATCTTGCGAGAAAATTTCACAGGATGCTTAGAACTTGTCCGTTTCTCCGTTGCTTCGGGAGAGCGGCCGCTCTTTGCAGAATCCCAATCAAAATGGCTCGCACGCTGGTTGCTCGTTTGCTTTTTGCGGGATACTAGCCCAGAAGGTAGCTAAAGATTAAGATTTTTTTCCAAGATCTCCACACGAGTTTGCGTTAGTAAGATCTCATCGTGCCACAAAGGTAAGATTATGTTTGACACACACCTATATCCGTTGAACTGCCACCATACGTCGTCGTCGCTGGCTAATATCTGATGGATCATCAATAGCTGTCGGGTGGGACAATGTTCCGAAGTTTTATTAGTGCCACCACGACAAATAACCCACCATTAAATCCATTCAAATGAACGAACACCGGCAATATGGTGCCAAGACGTGTTCCGAACAGGAATCGTGCTAATTTACTACCCAAACAAACTGTCTGCCCGTTGACGCTGCAGGCTGCTGGTGGTGATGGCGACAAAGTAACCGAAACAGTAGCAGTGAGAATGAATGGGCGCCTGACGAGTCTCTTGTAACCGGTGAATATAATTTTCCGCGCCACGATTGTTACCGAACGTAGAAAAAAACGATGACATCCGAGTCTAAAATCTGCATTTATTAAGTGGTAATCTGCTAGATATGGAAAACATCAAATTTGACAACCGAATAAACATGGCGTAACATCAGACACCAGAGCTGTACCAAAGTCGCTAGCTGCCAAAATTTCATTGAATATTCCTCCGCTATTTAAGATTCCAGTGGAGATAATGATAAATGCAACTTTTCCAATTGAATCTTTGAAGAAAATTAAGAATTCTTTCACGAAACATATCTATAAGTAACGATCTACAGCAGCTGTGTGCTAATCAATATTGAACGAACCTATAACTTTGTCTAGGAAGTTATTGTCTAAAATCAATAATCTGAGTCGTGAGAGCGAATTTATTGCAATTTTGTAAATGACATTTTAGTATAATTGTGCTTCCATGCATTAAATTCTAGATTTATTGTGGATAAATGTGTGGAGTCAGTCAACCGTGAAACAAGCAACAACGTAAATTTAATTTCTTTATAAAAATTCGTATCAACCAGCAAAAAAAAATGATATTTTTGATTACAATCTCTTAATTGTAGACTCAATTTTCGCTTAGAATTTTATTCAGAAATCTTTATCTGTATAACCCAAAATTATGGCTTAGGAATTTTATTGTTTTTTTTTTCGGGTAGATTCAGTACTCATCGCGGGCATGTAGAATCATTAATCCTTGTCATAAAAAACTTAAAACGAAAACAGCACCAAACCACTTTATGCGATTTGTACACGGGGGTCGGTCATTACAGTACGTGTTGCACAGTCCGTCGGTCGGTCAGTGTTAGATTCAAAATTCGCTTCAATCCGACCGACAATGGTTTTCCTTTACACCTCGTTGAGGTTGTGTACGCGGGATACGGACGGGGCATCCCACCGCGCGCGCAGCCTAATTTTATCCAATTGTCATCATAAACGATGACATCTACGAGCGCATAATACAATGGGTGGGTAATTTTAGAACACACGGAAGGTCGAGCGAGGTGGATGTCATTCCTGCTGCTCGGCGCTGTTTCGATTTGTTTCAGTTTTATTCGTTTTTAATTTTGGCGAGTGCAGAACGGCGGGAGATCGATTGAAATGATATCATTTTGATGTGATCGCGAGTAGCTGAAAATAATTAACGCTGCAGAGAAGTCGCCTTCTTTGTACAACTGATTCAGTCTAGGCTGAGCAGAATTGGTTCCAATAATAGGCTTGTAGTCCCCCCTACATAAGGCCAAAGCGTTTTTATCAATTATTCTATTATGCAACTAGCATAAAGAGAATACGTTTTTGTTATCTCGCAACGTTTTACATTCGCTTGGTTACAATATCATCGGTTTCATATTGAATAACGTCTCATGCTAATTAAACTCACACACCGCTGATTGTTTAAATCAACATACCTCCTCTCCGTGTCTCCTCTTCGTCTAATTCAAAATTCATCATCTGTTTTTTCAATGTTCGTCATTCGTCGGATTTTGTTGAATCAAATCCAACTGCTGCAGCTGTGCGGAGAGCTTGCCGATTGTTGCTGAATTTTGAATCCAGCAGCACCATCACTCACTTGGCTCTCCTTTTCCCGCACTTACAGTATGGAAGTGCCGGAATCGAAAACCACGCACGACCCAGCCAAGCGTGGTGTGCTTCCTCGTCATTTTTTCCCATCGTGCACACCGTCGTGTCGGTTTGTTTAAAACCTTCCGATAATAATCTGCTGAACTTGTCAAAATAATAATACGCGAATAACGAGTCGAGCACTCGGATACGTATTTTGTAGTAGGGCTCGCAACCAACCCGGCGAGGGAGCACATTAGGTGCACCATCATTATTGCCAACTGGAGCATTGCACTCATTGCGTTGAACTTGTTCCCGTACTTGTTCGGTAAATATTACGTCAAAAATTTTCCCGAGTTCCACCACTTGTTCTGCTGATGGCTGGGGTACCATGTTGCAGGAAGCGCCAAATGCCGAAACATCACGGCTGCGATCGGCGACGACGACGACTACTAGAAAGGCCACGTTGTTACGGTTTTGCGTAGGAAAAACGTTCATTGTTTGGATTATGGAGTGCGGCGGGAAGGCAGCACACGATTTTGGCTGCACAGCAATGTCCGACAGCGCAACGGATCGGTACAATTCGACGGGAAAACCCAACCACAACAGTACTGTACAGTGTATCAATTCTGTGCAATGCATATGAACATGTATTCCCGTAATTTATAGAATCGTGTTCAGTATTTTTCTATTTGTACTTCGAATGTGAAATAAATGAAAGTTATCTTAATTTAATACACTTACACGGCACATACACGGTAAAACAAGTTGGTCTCAGTTATAAATAAATACCGAACATGAGGCAACGTTTGGAAGCATTGCATGAAGCATTGCATGGCATCTTTCTAAGCAAATTTGTAACAGTATCGTGGAATGTTTTCTGATAGAATTGCGAAAGGATTGCTTACAGAATCTTGCACGGATTTATAACGGAAACGCGATTTTTGATAGAAACCATTAAGAATTTTTTACAGAAATCTGTTTCTTAACGAAATCATGGAAGAATTACCCATCTCTGCAGAATTCGATATCTGCTGAGCATACTCTAACTGTCACGAAACTCGACAGGATTCTGTCGAAAATCACGCCAGGATTCCGTAGAGAATCCCGTTAGGCTTCCGTAGAGAATCCCGTCAGGATTCCGTAGAGAAACCCGTCAGGATTCCGTAGAGAATCTCGTCAGGAATTCGCTAAGAATCCCATACGGATTCTGATGAGAATCTTGTTAGGATCCTGTTGAAAATATCGTAAGGATTCTGTCGCAAACAGTGATGGGAAATGTCAAAAAAATGTCATGGGGTTGCTATTACTAATTTGCTAATAACTTTTTTCAAAAGTTATGTACAATTCGGATTTTTTATTAACATGTAATGCTCAAAGGATCCTACAAGTTTGCCAAACAGGTCATTGTTCTAAATACACAGTATGAGGCACGATAACGAATTTAAAAAAATGTCACGGAATGTCATGACATTAATGTCATTTGACACTAATTCGGCTCTCACGGCGCCAATTTCAGTTTTAGAGCAATGACCTATTAGAAAAAGTTTTAGTATCCTTTGAAGGCTTTATATTCATATAAAACATACGATTGTAAATTACTTGTGAAAAAAGTTATTGACAAATTAGTCCCATGACATCGATATGACATTTCCCGTCACTGGTCGCAAATCCCGACAGGATTCTTTCGACAATCCAGTCAGGCTTATAACAAGAATCCATTCAGGATTCTGTCGTGGTTCCCACCAGGATTTGGTCAACAGTCCCATCATGATTTTGTCGACAGTCCTGTCAGGATTCTGTCGAGAATCCCGTCAGGAATCAGTCGAGAATCCCGTAAGGAATTAGTCAAGAATCACATCAGGATTCTGTCGAGAAAACCTCCAGAATTCTGTCGAGAATCCCACCAGGATTCTGCAGAGAATCCCATCACGATTCCGTCGAAAAACCCTCACAGGATTCTGTCAGATATCCCTTCAGGATTCTGTCAGATATCCGTTCAGGATTCTGTCAGATATCCGTTCAGGATTCTGTCAGATATCCCTTCAGGATTCTGTCAGATATCCCTTCAGGAATCTGTCAGATATCCCTTAAGGAATCTGTAGAGGATCCCGTCAGGATTCCGCCAAGATTCTGTCGAGGATCCCATCAGGATTCAGGCGAGAACATATTCAGGATTCTGTCGAGAATCCCTTCAGGATTCTGTCGAGAATCCCTTCAGGATTCTGTCGAGAATCCCTTCAGGATTCTGTCGAAAATCCCTTCAGGATTCTGTCGAGAATCCCTTTAGGATCCTGTCGAGAATCCCTTCAGGATTCTGTCGAGAATCCCTTCAGGATTCTGTCGAGAATCCCTTCAGGATTCTGTCGAGAATCCCTTCAGGATTCTGTCGAGAATCCCTTCAGGATTCTGTCGAGAATCCCTTCAGGATTCTGTCGAGAATCCCTTCAGGATTCTGTCGAGAATCCCTTCAGGATTTTGTCGAAAATCCTTTCAGGATTCTGTCAAGAATCCCTTCAGGATTCTGTCAAGAATCTATTCAGGATTCTGTCGAGAATCCTTTCAGGATTCAGTCGAGAATAATCCCTTCAGGATTCTGTCGAGAATCCTTCAGGATTCTGTCGAGAATCCTTCAGGATTCTGTCGAGAATTCGTTCCGGGTTCTGTCGAGAATCCCTTCAGGATTCTGTCGAGAACTCCTTCAGGATTCTGTCGAGAACCTTCAGGATTCTGTCGAGAATCCCTTCAAAATTCTGACGAGAATCCCTTCCGGATTCTGACGAGAATCCCTTCCGGATTCTGACGAGAATCCCTTTCGGATTCTGACGAGAATCCCTTCCGGATTCTGACGAGAATCCCTTCCGGATTCTGTCGAGAATCCTTTAAGGATTCTGTCGAGAACCTTCAGGATTCTGTCGAGAATCCCAACATTCAACATTCTGTCGAGAATTCCTTCAGGATTCTGTCGAGAATCCTTCAGGATTCTGTCGAGAATCCCGTCAGGATTCTGTCGAGAATCCCGTCAGGATTCTGTCGAGAATCCCGTCAGGATTCTGTCGAGAATCCCTTCAGGATTCTGTCGAGAATCCCTTCAGGATTCTGTCGAGAATCCCTTCAGGATTCTGTCGAGAATCCCTTCAGGATTCTGTCGAGAATCCCTTCAGGATTCTGTCGAGAATCTTATCAGGATTCTGTCGAGAATCCTCTCAGGATTCTGTCGAGAATCCCTTCAGGATTATGTCGAGAATCCCTTCAGGATTCTGTCGAGAATCTTATCAGGATTCTGTCAAGAATCCCTTCAGGATTCTGTCAAGAATCTATTCAGGATTCTGTCGAGAATCCCTTCAGGATTATGTCGAGAATCTCTTCAGGATTCTGTCGAGAATCCCAACATTCAACATTCTGTCGAGAATTCCTTCAGGATTCTGTCGAGAATGTCTTCAGGATTCTGTCTCGAGAATCCCTTCAGGACTCTGTCGAGAATCCCTTCAGGACTCTGTCGAGAATCCCTTCAGGATTCTGTCGAGAATCCCTTCAGGATTCTGTCGAGAATCCCTTCAAGATTCTGTCGAGAATCCCTTCAGGATTCTGTCGAAAATCCCTTCAGGATTCTGTCGAGAATCCCTTCATGATTCTGTCGAGAATCCCTTCATGATTCTGTCGAGAATCCCTTCAGGATTCTGTCGAGAATCCCTTCAGGATTCTGTCGAGAATCCCTTCAGGATTCTGTCGAGAATCCCTTCAGGATTCTGTCGAGAATCCCTTCAGGATTCTGTCGAGAATCCCTTCAGGATTCTGTCGAGAATCCCTTCAGGATTCTGTCGAGAATCCCTTCAGGATTCTGTCGAGAATCCCTTCAGGATTCTGTCGAGAATCCCTTCAGGATTCTGTCGAGAATCCCTTCAGGATTCTGTCGAGAATCCCTTCAGGATTCTGTCGAGAATCCCTTCAGGATTCTGTCGAGAATCCCTGCAGGATTCTGTCGAGAATCCTTCAGGATTCTGTCGAGAATCCTTCAGGATTCTGTCGAGAATCCTTCAGGATTCTGTCGAGAATCCCTTCAGGATTCTGTCGAGAATCCCTTCAGGATTCTGTCGAGAATCCCTTCAGGATTCTGTCGAGAATCCCTTCAGGATTCTGTCGAGAATCCCTTCAGGATTCTGTCGAGAATCCCTTCCGGATTCTGTCTAGAATTCCTTCAGTATTCTGTCAAGAATCCCCTCAGGATTCTGTCGAGAATCCCCTCAGGATTCTGTCGAGAACCCCCTCAGGATTCTGTCGAGAATCCTTCCAGGATTCTGTCGAGAATCCCTTCAGGATTCTGTCGAGAATCCCTTCAGGATTCTGTCGAGAATCCTTTCAGGATTCTGTCGAGAATCCTTTCAGGATTCTGTCGAGAATCCTTTCAGGATTCTAAAGAGGATACCTTCAGGATTCTGTCGAGAATCCTTCAGGATTCTGTCGAGAATCCTTCAGGATTCTGTCGAGAATCCTTCAGGATTCTGTCGAGAATCCTTCAGGATTCTGTCGAGAATCCTTCAGGATTCTGTCGAGAATCCTTCAGGAATCTGTCGAGAATCTCTTCAGGATTCTGTCGAGAATCCCGTCAGGATTCTGGCGGTAATCCCTTGAGGATTCTGTCGAGAATTCTGTCGAGAATCCCTTCAGGATTCTGTCGAGAATCCCTTCAGGATTCTGTCGAGAATCCCTTCAGGATTCTGTCGAGAATCCCTTCAGGATTCTGTCGAGAATCCCTTCAGGATTCTGTCGAGAATCCCTTCAGGATTCTGTCGAGAATCCCTTCAGGATTCTGTCGAGAATCCCTTCAGGATTCTGTCGAGAATCCCTTCAGGATTCTGTCGAGAATCCCTTCAGGATGCTGTCGAGAATCCCTTCAGGATTCTGTCGAGAATCCCTTCAGGATTCTGTCGAGAATCCCTTCAGGTTTCTGTAGACAATCCCTTCAATATTCTGACGAGAATCCCTTCAGGATTCTGACGAGAATCCCTTCAGGATTCTTACGAGAATCCCTTCAGGATTCTGACGAGAACCCCTTCAGGATTCTGACGAGAACCCCTTCAGGATTCTGACGAGAATCCCTTCAGGATGCTGACGAGAATCCCTTCAAGATTCTAACGAGAATCCCATCAGGATTCTGTCGAGAATCCCTTCAGGATTCTGTCGAGAATCCCTACACGATTCTTTCGAGAATCCCTTCAGGATTCTGTCGAGAATCCCTTCAGAAATCTGTCGAGAATCTCTTCAGGATTCTGTCGAGAATCCCGTCAGGATTCTGGCGAGAATCCCTTGAAGATTCTGTCGAGAATTCCGTCAGCATTCTGTCGAGAATCCCGTCAGCATTCTGTCGAGAATCCCGTCAAGATTCTATCGAGAATCCTTCCAGAATTCTGTCGACAGTCCCTTCAGGATTTTGACGAGAATCCCGTCAGGATTCTGTCGAGAATCCCTTCAGGATTCTGGCGAGAATCCCTTCAGCATTCTGACGAAAATCCCTTCAGGATGCTGGCGAGAATCCCTTCAGGATTCTGACGAGAATCCCTTCAGGATTCTGACGAGAATCCCTTCAGGATTCTGTCGACAATCCCTGTAGGATTCTGTCGAGAATCCCTTCAGGATTCTGTCGAGAATCCCTTCAGGATTCTGTCGAGAATCCCTTCAGGACTCTGTCGAGAATCCCTTCAGGATTATGTCGAGAATCCCTTCAGGATTATGTCGAGAATCCCTTCAGGATTATGTCGAGAATCCCTTCAGGATGCTGTCGAGAATCCCTTCAGGATGCTGTCGAGAATCCCTTCTGGATGCTGTCGAAAATGCCTTCTGAATTCTGTCGGAATCCCTTCAGGATTCTGTAGAGTCTGTTCAGGATTTTGTCGAAAATATCTTCAGGATTCTGAGGAGAATCCCTTCAGGATTCTGAGCAGAATCCCTTCAGGATTCTGAGGAGAATCCCTTCAGGATTCTGAGGAGAACCCCCTCAGGATTCTGACGAGAATCCCTTTAGGATTCTGACGAGAATCCCTTCAGGATTCCGTCAAGAATCCCTTCAGGATTACGTCAAGAATGTCTTGAGGATTCCATCAAGAATTCCTTCAGGGTTCCGTCAAGAAACCTTTCAGGATTTCGTCAAGAATCCCTTCAGGATTCTGAGGAGAATCCCTTCAGGATTGTGAGGAGAATGCCTTCAGGATTGTGAGGGGAATCCCTTCAGGATTCTGAGGAGAATCCCTTCAGGATTCAGAGGAGAATCCCTTCAGGATTCTGAGGAGAATCCCTTCAGGATTCTGAGGAGAATCCTTTCAGCATTCTGAGGAGAATCCCTTCAGGATTCTGAGGAGAATCCCTTCAACATTCTGAGGAGAATCCCTTCAGCATTCTGAGGAGAATCCCTTCAGGATTCTGAGGAGAATCCCTTCAGGATTCTGACGATAATCCCTTCAGGATTCCGACGAGAATCCCTTCAGGATTCCGGCGAGAATCCCTTCAGGATTCCGGCGAGAATCCCTTCAGGATTCCGACGAGAATCCCTTCAGGATTCCGACGAGAATCCCTTCAAGATTCTGACGAGAATTCATTCAGGATTCCGTGGAGAATTCCTTCAAGATTCTGACAAAAATCCCTTCAGGATTCTGACGAGAATCCCTTCAGGATTCTGACGAGAATCCCTTCAGGATTCCGTCAAGAATCCCTTCATGATTCCGTCAAGAATCTCTTCATGATTCCGTCGAGAATCTCTTCAGGATTCCATCAAGAATTCCTTCAGGATTCCTTCACGAATCCCTTCAGGGTTCCGTCAAGAATTCCATCAGGAAGCCGTCAAGAATTCCATCAGGAAGCCGTCAAGAATCCCTTCAGGATTCCGTCAAGAATCTGTTCAGGATTCCGTCAAGAATCTCTTCAGGATTCTATCAAGAATTCCTTCAGGATTCCTTTAAGAATCCCTTCAGGATTCCGTCAAGAATAATTTCAGGATTCCGTCAAGAATCCTATTAGGATTCCATCAAGAATCCTTTCAGGATTCCGCCAAGAATTCTTTCAGGATTCCGTCAAGAATCCTTTCAGGATTCCGTCAAGAATCCCTTCAGGATTCCGTCAAGAATCTCTTCAGAATTCCGCCCAAAATCCCATCAGGATTCCGTCAAGAATCCCTCCAGGATTCCGTCAAGAATCCCTCCAGGATTCCGTCAAGAATCCCTTCAGGATTCCGGCAAGAACCCTTTCAGGATTCCGTCAAGAATCCAATCAGAAGAATCCCTTCAGGTTATTGGCTTATTCTTCAAAAACGAGTCTACTGAGATCCTCTCTAGGAATTTTTGAAGCTCTAGAAGCTTGTTGAGGATCTCTTCAGAGCGCTACTCAAAATTCCTTCTGAATTATGTTGAGGGTTGATTAATGAAGTGCGATCGTCATATGGCTTTCATAAGTCGCCACGACAACAACAATCAATTTCATAGCCCTCACTTTATCCACCTAGCGCTCGAATTCGAACTGACAGTAGAGTTTATCTTTCGAACAAAAGTGATTTTCAATCATCGTGGGTCGACCGAAAAAGTCTGCCAACAATTTGTACAAACACATTCCTCAAACATATTTCTTGTGAATTGAATCACCACAACCACCACAACTGACAGGAACGGCGTTATGATGACGACAGCTCAACGAAGTCAATTGAATACGATTTTATCACATTCAATTAATTAATGTGACGATCAACATGTCCGCTCGCGTCGACGACGACGATCTCCACCACGTCTCATTCTCGGTCACGTGACGGGACGGGAGACGATCAAATGGATGGCGAAGTGTTCCGCGAAGATTTCAACGACTAGATTTGGAATCAAATCTGATCTCCAACGGCGATGAAGATCATTGGACGACGTCGATGGGAAATGGTTATTGTCGGGGAGGCTAAATTTAGGAAACCGTGGAAACGTGGCAAATGACGAAGTCACCGTCGTCGACGATGCTGATCCAAACAATTAATAAATGTTTGCATCCACCCACACGCCCTGGGAGAAATTTTCCGAAAACTGTCGGCCGGCGTTGAACAGGAAAAATGCATTCAATGTGAGGAAAATTCACCGCCATCCAAATGGGAAAGTAAGTCCGCCGGTTGTCGTTTTGTTTTTGTCTCCATTTTCTCGCTACAGTACACATGTCGTCCGTCACCGTTCGGGGGGAAAAGTGCACTTTCGGTTGGAAATCTTGGCGGCCGAGTGTTATTCTTAGACTGCCCCCGCAGATTCGGGCCCGCTTGGGAAGCCAAGTGCAATCGAGCGCGGGAAGACGGTTGTTCGCTCGATTTGTCACGGAAAATACGTTAGTGGATTTGGACCCGGCTGCTGGACCGATTGAAACGGGCCACAAACCGGGTGCGAAAAACTCAAACAAACTTGGCTCAAAATCAAGTGGTGCAGTCATTCGTGGATTGGCCATTGAGCTAATTTATACAAAGTCGCTTTTGAACGAAATTCATGTTCAATCAAGTGAAGAGTTGATTTAAAACATAAATTTGCGTCGATCAATCAACGAAATTAAAAGACACATGACGAAAAAAATCGTTTGTATTTGAGTACAAGTTATTCGAAAAAGACACGAAGCTTGGCATCTTGGCTTGCAAACGATGTCCGCCCGTAAGAGTAATAGAAGTGGCAATTGTTTACATGTGGCCCTTTCGTAATCGTAATCGTCCTGTCAACGTTGCCATCTTCAACAGCTTGCGATGCGAAGAGAATTGATAATCATCAGGCAAGGCAGCAAGGGTCCACCGCACACGTGAAAGTGACTCCCTCTGTTCCAATTTATCGTGGCGGCCGCTGACTGCTGTGTCTCTTATATTGTCACGAACATCGCGATGTGCCACAAACGAAATTTATTTTTTGGCAACGACCGTAGCCGGGCAGCTGGTTGGTTGGTGGCGTATAGCCATGATGAGATAATTTTCTCGACGGATCAGAGAATGGTTTTTGGTTCCATTGAGACTGGGTGGCGACCAGACGTAAGAAAAACCGAAGCATGTTCAGCGGATAGCAAAGCAAGGCAACATGTGGGTTCCATGGTGTAATGGTTAGCACTTTGGACTCTGAATCCAACGATCCGAGTTCAAATCTCGGTGGAACCTGGTGATATTTTTTAGGTAGCTCAATGAATTTTTTTCCAAACTTAATTCGAATTTTGAGCAAAATGTCTTCCGATTTGTTTTTTCATTTCGGATTCCTCAACGTAATGCAGTTCATATTTCTGAATGGAATTCAGTTTGGATACCTGAACGGAATCCGGTTTGGATTCCTCAACGGAATCAAGTTTGGATTCCTCAACGAAATCCGGTTTGGATTCCCCAACGGAATCCGGGGAAACTAGATTCCGTTCAGGAATTCGAACTAGATTCCGTACAGGAATCCAAACTGGATTCCGTTCAGAAATCCGAACCGGATTCCGTTGGGAATCCAAACCGGATTCCGTTGAAGAATCCAAACCGGATTCCGTTGAGGAATCCAAACCGGATTCTGTTGAGGAATCCAAACCGGATTCTGTTCAGGAATATAAACCGGATTCCGTTGAGGAATCCAAACCGGGTTCCGTTTAGGAATCCAAACCCGATTCCGTTCAGGAATCCAAACCGGTTTCCGTTGGGAATCCAAACCGGATTCCGTTGAAGAATCCAAACCGGATTCCGTTCAGGAATCCAAACAGGATTCCGTTCAGGAATCCAAACCGGATTCCGTTCAGGAATCCAAACCGGATTCCGTGCAGGAATCCAAACAGGATTTCGTATAGAAATCCAATCTGGATTCCGTTCAGGATTTCAAACTGGATTCCGTTCAGTAATCCAAACTGTATTCCGGTCAGGAATCCAAACTATATTCCTTTCAGGAATCCGAACTGGATTCCGTTCAGGAATCCGAACTGGATTCTGTCCAGGAATCCAAACTGGATTCCGTTCAGGAATCCAAACCGGATTCCGTTGAGAAATCCAAACCGGATTCCGTTCAGGAATCCAAACCGGATTCTGTTCAGGAATCCAAACCGAATTCCGTTGAGGAATCCAAACCAGATTCCGTTGAGGAATCCAAACCGGATTCCGTTCAGGAATCCAAACCGGATTCCGTTCAGGAATTCAAATTGGATTCCGCTAAGGAATCCAAACAGGATTCCGTTCAGGAATCCAAACAGGATTCCGTTTAGAAATCCAATCTGGATTCCGTTCAGGAATCAAAACCGTATTCCGTTGGGGAATACAAACCGGATTTCGTTGAGGAATCCAAACTGGATTCCGTTGAGGAATCCAAACCGGATTCCGTTGAGGAATTCAAACCGGATTCTGTTCAGTAATCCAAACTGGATTCCGTTCAGGAATCCAAACTGGATTCCGTTCAGGAATACAAACTGAATTCCGTTTAAACTGGATTCCGTTCAGTAATCCGAACTGTATTCCGGTCATGAATCCAAACTGGATTCCGTTCAGGAATCCAAACTGGATTCTGTTCCGGAATCCATACTATATTCCGTTCAGGAATTCAAACCGGATTCCGTTCAGGAATCCAAACAGGATTCCGTTCAGGAATCCAAACCGGATTCCGTTCAGGAATCCAAACAGGATTCCGTTTAGAAATCCAATCTGGATTCCGTTCAGGATTTCAAACTGGATTCCGTTCAGGAATCCGAACTGGATTCGGATTCCTGAACGGAATATAGTTTGGATTCCTGACCTGGAATACAGTTTGGATTACTGAACGGAATCCAGTTTGAAATCCTCAAAGGAATCCAGTTAGGATTTCTGACCGGAATCCAGTTTGGATTCCTGACCGGAATCCAGTTTGGATTCCTGAACGGAATCCAGTTCGGATTCCTGAACGGAATCCAGTTTAGATTCCTGACCGGAATCCAGTTTAGATTCCTGACCGGAATCCAGTTTAGATTCCTGACCGGAATCCAGTTTGAATTCCTGAACGAAATCCCGTTTGGATTCCTGAACGGAATCCAGTTCAGATTCCTGAACGGAATCCAGTTTGGATTCCTGAACGACATCCAGTTCAAATTCCTGAACGGAATCCAGTTGGGATTCCTGAACGGAATCTAGTTCGGATTCCTAAACGGAATCCAGTTCGGATTCCTGAACGGAAACCAGTGTGGATTCCTGAACGGAAACCAGTTCGGATTCCTGAACGGAATCCAGTTAGGATTCCTGAACGAAATCCAGTTCGGATTCCTGAACGGAATCCAGTTCAGATTCCTGAACGGAATCCAGTTTGGATTCCTGACCGGAATCCAGTTTGTATTTCTGACCGGAATCCAGTTTAGATTCCTGACCGGAATCCAGTTTAAATTCCTGAACGGAATTCAGTTTGGATTCATGACCGGAATACAGTCCGGATTACTCAACGGAATCCAGTTTAAAATCCTGAACGGAATCCAGTTTGGAGTCCTGAACGAAATGCAGTTTGGAGTCCTGAACGAAATGCAGTTTGGATTCCTGAACGGAATCCAGTTTGGATTCTTGAACGGAATCCAGTTTGGATTCCTGAACAGAATCCAGTTTGGATTCCTGAACGGAATCCTGTTTGGATTCCTGATCGGAATCCTGTTTAGATTCCTGAACGGAATCCAGTTTGGATTCCTGAACGGAATCCAGTTTGGATTCCTCAACGGAATCCAGTTTGGATTCCTCAACGGAATCCAGTTTGTATTCCTCAACGGAATCCAGTTTGGATTCCTGAACGGAATCCAGTTCGAATTCCTAAACGGAATCCAGTTTGGATTCCTGACCGGAATACAGTTTGGATTACTGAACGGAATCCAGTTTGAAATCCTGAACGGAATCCAGATTGGATTCCTCAACGAAATCCGGTTTGGATTCCCCAACGGAATCCGGTTTTGATGCCTGAACGGAATCCAGTTTGGATTTCTGAACGGAATCCAGTTCGGATTCCTGAACGGAATCCAGTTTGAAGTCCTGAACGGAATCCAGTTTGGATTTGTATATTCGGGAATCCAAACTGGATTCTGTTCTGGAATATAAACCGGATTCCGTTCAGGTATCCAAACCGGTTTCCGTTCAGGAATCCAAACCGGATTCCGTGCAGGAATCCAAACCGGATTTCGTTGAGGAATCCAATCTGGATTCCGTTCAGGATTTCAAACTGGATTCCGTTCAGTAATCCAAACTGTATTCCGGTCAGGAATCCAAACTATATTCCTTTCAGGAATCCGAACTGGATTCCGTTCAGGAATCCGAACTGGATTCTGTCCAGGAATCCAAACTGGATTCCGTTCAGGAATCCAAACCGGATTCCGTTGAGGAATCCAAACCGGATTCCGTTGAGGAATCCAAACCGGATTCCGTTGAGGAATCCAAACCGGATTCCGTTGAGGAATCCAAACCGGATTCCGTTGAGGAATCCAAACCGGATTCCGTTGAGGAATCCAAACCGGATTCCGTTGAGGAATCCAAACCGGATTCCGTTGAGGAATCCAAACCGGATTCCGTTCAGGAATCCAAACCGGATTCCGTTCAGGAATCCAAACCGGATTCCGTTCAGGAATCCAAACCGGATTCCGTTCAGGAATCCAAACCGGATTCTGTTCAGGAATCCAAATTGGATTCCGTTAAGGAATCCAAACAGGATTCCGTTTAGAAATCCAATCTGGATTCCGTTCAGGAATCAAAACCGGATTCCGTTGGGGAATCCAAACCGGATTTCGTTAAGGAATCCAAACTGGATTCCGCTGAGGAATCCAAACCGGATTCCGTTGAGGAATTCAAACCGGATTCTGTTTAGTAATCCAAACTGGATTCCGTTCAGGAATCCAAACTGAATTCCGTTTAAACTGGATTCCGTTCAGTAATCCGAACTGTATTCCGGTCATGAATTTAAACTGGATTCTGTTCTGGAATCCATACTATATTCTGTTCAGGAATTCAAACCGGATTCCGTTCAGGAATCCAAACCGGATTCCGTTCAGGAATCCAAACCAGATTCCGTTCAGGAATCCAAACAGTATTCCGTTTAGAAATCCAATCTGGATTCGATTCAGGATTTCAAACTGGATTCCGTTCAGGAATCCGAACTGGATTCCTGACCAGGAATACAGTTCGGATTACTGAAAGGAATCCAGTTTGAAATCCTAAAAGGAATCCAGTTTGGATTCCTCAACGGAATCCAGTTTGGATTCCTGAACGGAATCTAGTTTGGATTCCTGACTGGAAACCAGTTTGAATTCCTGACCGGAATCCAGTTTGGATTCCTGACCGAAATCCAGTTTGGATTACTGAACGGAATCCAGTCCAGATTCCTGAACGGAATCCAGTCAGGATTCCTGAACGGAATCCAGTTCGGATTCCTGAACGGAATCCAGTTCGGATTCCTGAACGGAATCCAGTTTAGATTCCTGACCGGAATCCAGTTTAGATTCCTGACCGGAATCCAGTTTAGATTCCTGACCGGAATCCATTTTGAATTCCTGAACGAAATCCCGTTTGGATTCCTGAACGGAATCCAGTTCAGATTCCTGAACGGAATCCAGTTTGGATTCCTGAACGACATCCAGTTCAGATTCCTGAACGGAATCCAGTTTGGATTCCTGAACGGAATCTAGTTCGGATTCCTAAACGGAATCCAGTTCGGATTCCTGAACGGCATCCAGTTTGGAGTCTTGAACGGATACCAGTTCGGATTCCTTAACGGAATCCAGTTAGGATTCCTGAACGAAATCCAGTTCGGATTCCTGAACGGAATCCAGTTCAGATTCCTGAACGGAATCCAGTTTGGATTCCTGACCGGAATCCAGTTTGTATTTCTGACCGGAATCCAGTTTGAATTCCTGAACGGAATTCAGTTTGGATTCATGACCGGAATACAGTTCGGATTACTCAACGGCATCCAGTTTAAAATCCTGAACGGAATCCAGTTTGGAGTCCTGAACGAAATGCAGTTTGGATTCCTGAATGTAATCTAGTTCGGATTCCTGAACGGAATCCAGTTTGGATTCTTGAACGTAATCCAGTTTGGATTCCTGAACGGAATCCAGTTTGGATTCCTAAACGGAATCCAGTTTGGATTCCTAAACGGAATCCAGTTTGGATTCCTAAACGGAATCCAGTTTGGATTCCTAAACGGAATCCAGTTTGGATTCCTAAACGGAATCCAGTTTGGATTCCTAAACGGAATCCGGTTTGGATTCCTGAACGCAATCCGGTTTGGATTCCTGATCGGAATCCAGTTTGGATTCCTCAACGGAATCCAGTTTGGATTCCTGAACAGAACCTGGTTTGGATTCCTCAACGGAATCCGGTTTGGATTTCTCAACGGAAACCGGTTTGGCTTCCTCAACGGAATCCGGTTTGGATTCCTCAACGGAATCCGGTTTGGATTCCTCAACGGAATCCGGTTCGGATTCTTGAACGGAATCCAGTTTGGATTCCTGACCGGAATACAGTTCGGATTACTGAACGGAATCCAGTTTGAAATCCTGAACGGAATCCGGTTTGGATTCCTGAACGGAATCCGGTTTGGATTCCTGAACGGAATCCGGTTTGAATATCTGAACGGAATCCGGTTTGGATTCCTCAACGAAATGCGGTTTGAATTCCTCAACGAAATGCGGTTTGGATTCCTCAACGGAATCCAGTTTGGATTCCTCAACGGAATCCAGTTTGGATTCCTCAACGGAATCCAGTTTGTATTCCTGAATGGAATTCAGTGTGGATTCCTGAACGGAATCCAGTTCGGATTCCTTAAGGGAATCTAGCTCGGATTCCTGAATATTATCTACTTCGGATTCCTGAACCGAATCCTGTCCGAATTACTGAACGGAATCCAATTCGGATTTATGAATGGAGTCTAGTTCGAATTTCTGGACGAAATCCATTGAGAATTCCTTGATGGATTCCTCAACGGGATCCAATTCGAATTGCTAAATGGAATTTAGTTCGGATTTCTGAACAAAGTATAGTTTGGATTCCTAAAAAGACTTCCGAAAATACATACATCTTTGGTATTTTGGAAAAGGATTTTTTTTTTGCAATTTCCTAATTTCCCTTTCAAACGAACTGCTCGAAGCCTTGAACGGAATTCCTTTTAGTCACGTAAAAAAACCTTTCTCGGAATTCGACATAAAATCCTATGCAAGTTTCTAATGGATCCTGGATTGCCAGGCCTACTGCTAGTCAAGGCCATAGTATTGCTTGTTTACCACCTAAATCAACGTAAAACCGCAGTCTTCTAACGAACAATAAACACTGTTTGACAAGCGCCACCTGTTGTGAGCCAAAATTTTATGAAACCGAAACGGAAAAATCTCGCTGAGCCAAGTGCAAAATTGCCAACCTACTGAAGCAGAACAAGTTGAGCGCGGTCGGGGATCCGCAGACTGCGGATCATTATTATTCCGCGATTCGAGAACAACAGGAAATAACGCAAGACAACGCAGACAACGCCGCAAATCCACGTGGTTTTCGTCGTCGATGTCGTCGCGGTTGCTTGGTTTTTGTTTGTCGGTTGTCCATCATTCGCCACAAACTGCGTGATGACGGACGCAAGAAAACAGAGAAAAACAAAAAGCGAGATTCGGATTCCGGTTGGACAGGATTTAAAACTTTGGTGTTTTTTTTTTCGCTGTTCTAAAAACCGAATCGCGCACATCAAATCGTCATAATTAGGGGAAATCGCTAAGGTTAATCCGTCCCAGTGTGTGAGTGCATTCGATCAAAATTTTGTTGCTTTGCTGTCTGTCGATGTCATCCCTCCCTCCATCGCAGCGCGGTGCTGCCGCACCACAACCTCAAATGCATGGCTCTTGAGAAACAAAAGGGTACCTGATACCGATGTGTGCAGTGTGTAATCATTTTTAATGGTTATTTTGTTTATATTATTATTTGAGCGCCTACTGCGATGATTATTCGGCGAAGGCTATTGGGATTTTTGGATAACAACTGAGATGGTAGGGATGATATAAATTAATCAATTATTTTAATTAAATTATTTTACTGGCGATGAAAATTCATTACCAAAAAAACAATTTATTTACTAATAAATAATATAATTTCAAAATCCAACCATTAAAAATGATTACACACTCGCACACATCGATATCAAGTACCTCAATGCAAACATTTTTTTAACAAATCAAGAAGAAATTTTTTTTTGTATCTTTATTAAGGAGACTTTCAGCCCGAGGCTGGCTCGTCTCCGTCAAGAAGAAATTGTCAAAATAACTTATCAGCATAAACGATTTTTATTGCCCAGCAAAAACTTATAACGATAGAGTCAAATTATGTTTACTTCAGTTCATAGACGTTTTTTTTTCAAATCTGGTTAGACAGCCATCATGGCCAATCACATTTAAAATCAATGCAAACATTTTTTTAACAAATCAAGAAGAAATTTTTTTTTTGTATCTTTATTAAGGAGACTTTCAGCCCGAGGCTGGCTCGTCTCCGTAAAGAAGAAATTGTCAAAATAACTTATCCGCATAAACGATTTTTTATTGCCCACCAATTGGTTCAAAAATAGAGTATAACGATAGAGTCAAATTATGTTTACTTCAGTTCATAGACGTTTTTTTTTTCAAATCTGGTTAGACAGCCATCATGGCCAATCACATTTAAAATTAGGATTCAAACGAGAAATCTTTTAATCGCTCTTATCGCGTTATCGCGCACCCCTAATCAATTATTCAAAAACTTGCACGACATCCCTACCATTAGGAGGTGTGAGGCGGAGGGTCTTCTGCATGTTTGGTGGGTTGTTGTGCCTGTGCTGTTGCATAAAAACGAATATAAAATGCTGGAAAAGGGCGACTAAATTGCATCGTTTTGGAAGTGTTGACTCTTCCTTGCGTTGTTTTCGTTCTTCCTGCGTGGGCCGTGAATTACTTATTCAATTTTGAGATCTTTTTTGTGCAACGCTGCAGAAGTAGGTAATTTGCGAATCTTGGACAAACAACAATAAATTTGTGCATGCTTGCGTTTAATTTTTTTTTCTTCTGCGGCATAGAATCCGCGATGTGGAATAAGGCACATAGGAAAGTACTAACCATTCACATCATAAAAACGATGGAGAGATGGGACAAACGCAAAAAATAACGAGTTTTAAAAAGCTGAACGAATGGCTTTTAAATTTAAATTCGAAAAAAAGAAAATAATTATTAAAAGCGAAGCGGAGTTTTGCGAAATGGATAAAGTTCCACAGTCCATCGTGTCGTTATGATAAATGAGCAAAAATAACTTCTTTTCCTCTACTGTTCTCAGAAGCGAGAAGCGTCAGAGCTCGAATGAGCAAAAACTTACACAAATTTGCCGGTTCTCGGTTCCTTGCTGACGTTGGATTACAATACTTCCCCGAAAGGGTATGCTGGAAACTTCCTGAAGTGGCTGCTGTTGGGGACACCTTGCGCTCAATAATTAATTATCCCGGCTTGCCTCAGAACTAGTTGTTGCACCTGGTCTGCACTATCTGCTTTCTACCAACAAACTTGAAACTATTGCACACTATTCAGCGGAAAAATCGCCTCACTTCCAGAGCCAAAATTCACTTTCGATGAACCCCCTTTCGATTATCGGAACAATGACCAAGTCACTCGCGCACACCCGATTGGTCGGCGTTGGTTCTCCGGTCGGAGCAGCACTTCCGTCGTAGCGCACCGCAAACTGCAAGCGAAACCGACCCGAGCAAACAACTCTGATCAGCGAAATCCGAGTGCTAAAATCCGGCGGAATCAGCGGAAAAGTAAAACTAGCGAATAATAATATTTTATTGGTAAACTGCTGCGAATTCGCGGTGATGCGAGGATAGGAGAGAACACCAAAAATTATCGAGAGCTGCCGAACTGAGTAGCGAACAAACCACGCGCGTGTGTACCGACTGGGAAAAGTTTTTACCGAAACTAAAAAACTGCGACGGCTGATGAGTTGAGCAGCGATGATGACGACCGGCCGACCCTCCGACGAGACCGAAACCACCGACGACAAAATATCTTTGAATGTGTGTCGCCAAGCCGCGTGTGTATCCATCCGATGTGTCATCTGCACATCACACACAGCCGGACTTCGTTGTTCTCTTGACACGATCAGCACCCCCTTCACCAAGCATCGTGTTGTTGCATCGTGCTTCAATCGCACACACATTTGCAAAAATTGATCTCGGAAATCACAAACACGATAAAATCCAATCACGCACACATGTTTGGCTCGATATTGACGGCCGCGACTCTGCTGCCGAATATTCATCATCGCCGGCGTGCGGCGGCTCTATTCAGCGCAAAACAAAGAAAACCAGCCGCCGTCGACTGTGCGCGCACACCATCAAAGCAAACACATGTGCGCGGCTGGAATTGATGATCGTCGAAAGAACCGACGGGACCGCGTGTTGAATGGAGGCGGACAATCATCGTCATCGCGCGCGACGAAAGATGATCGTCATCGTCATCGGGTAGGAAAGGAAAGGGTACAGAACCGTGTGCGCAGCTCCTGGCGCTGGGAGTCCGCGTGCGACCTCATAATACCGCTGTTGCTGAGGCTGACAGTTTGGATAAGCGACCTAAGTGCAACAGTGGAACGAAACCAGGAAAATTGTTGGCTAAAAGCTTTGATGCTGAATATAATTTTTGGTTCTAATCCTTATGCTACGTTTAGATAGGCACATTCCCCTTCTCTCAAAACGCAAAAAAAATCTTCTAGCATAGGATGCAATGCTTGGTTTTCTCCTGCACGGTTAGAAAAAAGTACCTCATTTTAGGTAATTTTTTTCTCTTGCATCTCCTTACCTCTTCCCTTTGTTGTCATAAAATTAAGAGCAAAACCACTCAACAAGGGCATTAAAGTGTGGGAACTCAACGTTGAGTAATCTCATGTTAACAAAAGTTGAGTGAAATTTACCTAACTTTTGGTTAGTTTCTCTTCAAAATTAAGTATATTTTACTTACTATTAAGTGAATTTCACTTAATTTCAAAAAGAAATTACTTAATTTTGGTTCCCACACTGAACCCCCGTTTTAAGTGCAAAGTACCTAATATTAGGTACTTTTTTCTAACCGTGTAGGTTATTTAAATGAGACGAAGGTGATCGATCAACCGAAGGTGATCGATTGAGCAACCGCTTAAAATTGAAAACTACACACACAAAAAACTTGAACATGGGTTCCCAAACTGTGGATCGCGAAAGATAAAACTTGAATCATACTTTCATTCCTATTCTGTGCCATAAATCTATACAAGCTTTAAAATTAGGATCTAAGTAATGAATGGATTATAAGAAAACAACAAATTTACGAACCCAATGGCCTTTTTTTGTTATTCGAGATTTTAGCAAAAACAATGAAGTTCCAATTCCTTTAAAAAAAATTCCAAATCTTATCCCAATATAATCCAAAACTAAGCGATATTGAACTTCATTACTATTGTACGTTGAATTCGAGACTGGACCCGACGGTTTGAAATCGCCGGTCCATCCGAGGGTCCATCTAATCGACGTTGAAATTGTCGGTCGACGAAAGAGTGAGAAAGCTACACAGTTGCCGTTAAAATTGACATTCTTTATGCACTTTATGCGGAACATCCTTGCACTGTTCCTGCTAGGGATCCTATATTAAGAGATGTGCGAATACTTTTCCAGACGATTTAGCAACGCTGTTACTTTCGTAAACAAACGCTGCCAGCACTTGTCGCAGTGAAAAATGTTTAGGCTTGCACATGACTTTACATTCGAAGACACTTTTTGATTATTTTGTCTATCCTCTAGCAGACCATTTTCGCTAAAATTAAAGAGCAATACGAATGAACACGATATAAGGCTTTTACTTACTTACTTATAAGTGCAAAAATTCCACACATTTTTATTGGCAAAAATCTATTAATTTAATTCATGATTCTAATTAGTGCACACATAACCACTCTCCACGCGAAGTACAAATATAATTTATAATCAAATAAAATGTATGTGTGGTCTCTAATATGCAGTTATTGAATTTATGTGTGGGTACAAATTACATATATTTGGGTCGCCAAATTGCAAAAAATTATGTGTGCGACAAATATATTCAATATAAAGATTTTTTTCGGTGTACTTTTACTTACTTTTACTTACGAAAGCAAAACAAATTGTTTATTCTATAAAACTTTTCATAAAATCTATTTCACCAAAATCGCAATACCTTTCGATCTGCAACAATAACGATGTTCATTTGGCTCAGATTTTGACAGTTCTCAATGCTTGATTGGCTCAAGATGGCCGCTTTCGCATATCTCTGAATGTAGGATCCCTAGTTCCTGCGTTTTCATTGATGTTTGTTTTGATTCTTTTTGACAGCCTCCGACTCCGATCTCGGCTTGGCGTCGCGAGGAGGCGAAGGGTAAAGTCCCATGCTTTTGGAATCATAAATATTGTAGATCCAGTTAGAGATGTCGTAAAATCCCGATTAATCGATTAGTTACTAATCGATTACTCTTGATTTTTGTCGATTATTGAATCGATTAATCATTGTATAGTAATCGATTCAAAATTAATCGATTATCACAACGATGAATCGATTAATCGAAATAATCAATTAATTTTCGACATCCTTATGATGTCGTAAAATTCTGATTAATCGATTAGTAACTAATCGATTACTCACGATTCATCTCGATTATTAAATCGATTAATCGTTGGGTAATAATCGATTCAAAATAAATCGATTATCACAACGATGAATCGATTAATCGAAGTAATCGATTAATTTGCGACATCTCTAGATCCAGTAGAAAACCGAACACTGAGCTCTCGCGACAATCGCATTTTCTCCCATTTCCGGATGTCGCAACTGCATCGCGAGTAGTGCGCATCTATGCCATAGCCGTGCGCCATCATGCGCACCACCCGCGATGCAGTCGCGACATTCGGAAATGGGAGAAAATGCGATTGTCGCGAGAGCTCAGTTAGGTTTTCAACTGGATCTACAATAATTGTTAGACAGTTAGGAAAATTTATTATTATTATATGATCTAATGATTTTGAAATAGATTTTACGACTGCATCAATCAACGTATTTTAAGTTTGATACAATACAGCTCCATTTCATCAAGAATCAGAATACTAAAATAGTATCTGCATCATCCAAGTACATGGACATCCTCCCTAGCTTGGAACGGTAATTTGAAACAACACCAAGCAAAAATTCGTTGGAATCCATCCTTCGACTAAATGCACAATAATAAGATTTATTTAAAAACAACATAATAAAGATCCATGCTAATCCAAATTCAATATAAATCAAATCTAATCCTAATCCAAACTAAATCCAATCCAAATCCAATCCAAATCCAATCTGAAACAAATCCAATCCAAATCCAATCCAAATCCAATCCAAATCCAATCCAAATCCAATCCAAATCCAATCCGAATCCAATCCAAATCCAATGATTTTGCGAACCACCAACCATTTTCCGACGGTCTTGTGAAATGCAAACCACAAACCATTTTTCGACGATCTTCGAGAACCGTCTTGTGATTTTGCAAACCACAAACCATTTTTCGACGATCTTCGAGACGCGTCTTGTGATTTTGCGAATCACAAACCATTTTCTGACGCTCTTTGAGACGCGTCTTGTGATTTTGCAAACCACAAATCATTTTCCGACGCTCTTTGAGACGCGTCTTGTGATTTTGCAAACCACAAACCAGTTTCCGACGGTCTTCGAGACGCGTTTTGTGATTTCGCAAATCACAAACCATTTTCCGACGGTCTTCGAGACGCGTCTTGTGATTTTGCAAACCACAAACCACAACAAAACCATGATTTTGCAAACCATAAACCATTTTCCAACGGTCTTCGAGACGCGTCTTGTGATTTTGCAAACTACTCTTGAATGGAATCTGCCAAGCTGCGAGAAGCGTAGAAAAATGCTTGCAATTCTCTTGTAACGAAGCAACTTAGCTTTTCGGGAAAAAGCCTTCAAGTCTCTCAAATGGAGGCTACCGAATCTGTAGGCTTCCGGGCCTCTTGGAAGGAGGCTTCCGGGCCTCTTGAAAGGAGGCTTTCGAGCCTCTTGAATGGAATCTGCCGAGCTGCTTGGAAGGAGGCTTCCGAGAATCGTAAATGGATGTTTCCAATTCTCTTGCAACGAAGCAATTGGGTTTTCGCGAAAAAGCCTTCAAGTTTCTCAAATGGGGGCTTCCGAATCTGTAGACTGTAGGTGTTAGTTAAGAACTATATTCTTAACAGATTATTCAACATTCTGTTCCGATTAGGTAGATTGCGTAGAAGATTTTTAAAATTTGTTCATTTGAGGTTTTGTCCTTTTGATTTTTTGTCCTACAGCCCTCCACTGTGCTGGGTGAGGAGGGCAGGATTCAATAGGCTATGATTTATTGATCGCCATGCATATAATGTACAAGACAAAGTTTTCAAATTAAAAAATACAAACCTATCAAAACTTCATTATTTCATTTATTTAGTCTACATCTAAACAGATAACACTGAATCAGCAATTTGACGCCACAATACACGGTTCGAGGCCGCATCTCTCCATCCTCGTGATGGTCCTAAGCACCCGTCTCTCGAATACTCCGAGTGCTTGCAAGTTCTCCTCGAGCATTGTCCATGTTTCATGTCCGTAGAAGACTACCGGTCTTTTCAGCGTATTGTAAATGACACATTTGCTGCGGTTGCGAATCTGTTTTGACTGCAGTTTATTCTGGAGCCCGTAGTAGGCCCGACTTCCACAGATGATGCGCCTTCGTATTTCACGACTAACGTTGTTGTCAGCCGTTAGCAAGGATCCGAGGTAGACGAATTCCTCGACCACCTCGAAGGTATCCCCGTCTATCGTAACACTGCTTCCCAGGCGGGCCCTGTCGCGCTCGGTTCCTCCCACAAGCATGTACTTTGTCTTTGACGCATTCACCACCAGTCCAACTTTTGTTGCTTCACGTTTCAGGCGGGTGTACAGTTCTGCCACCTTTGCAAATGTTCGGCCGACAATGTCCATGTCATCCGCGAAGCAAATAAATTGACTGGATCTGTTGAAAATCGTACCCCGGCTGTTACACCCGGCTCTCCGCATAACACCTTCTAGCGCAATGTTGAACAACAGGCACGAAAGTCCATCATCTTGTCTTAGTCCCGGGCGCGATTGAAACGAACTTGAGTGTTCGCCCGAAATCTTCACACAGTTTTGCACACCATCCACCGTTGCTTTGATCAGTCTGGTAAGCTTCCCAGGGAAGCTGTTCTCGTCCATAATTTTCCATAGCTCTACGCGGTCTATACTGTCGTATGCCGCCTTGAAATCAACGAACAGATGGTGCGTTGGGACCTGGTATTCACGGCATTTTTGAAGGATTTGCCGTACAGTAAATATCTGGTCCGTTGTCGAGCGGCCGTCAACGAAGCCGGCTTGATAACTCCCCACGAACTCGTTCACTAATGATGACAGACGACGGAAGATGATCTGGGATATCACTTTGTAGGCGGCATTAAGGAAAGTTTTTACACTCCACCTTGTCACCTTTCTTGTAGATGGGGCATATAACCCCTTCCTTCCACTCCACCGGTAGCTGTTCAGTTTCCCAGATTCTAACTATCAGTTTGTGCAGGTAAGTGGCTAGCTTTTCCGGGCCCATCTTGATGAGCTCACTTCCGATACCATCCTTAATAGCTGCTTCACTGGTCTTTAGCTGTTGGATGGCATCCTTAACTTCCCTGGTTGGCTGGTTGGCTTCCATCGTCCGCTAAACTGACGTAGTCATCTCCTCCGCTGCCTTGACTTTCACTGCCTGTACTCTCAGCAGTCAGCACCATTCAAATGTTCCTTGTAGTGCTGCTTCCATCTTTCGATCACCACACGTTCGTCCGTCAAGATGCTCCCATCCTTATCCCAGCACATTTCGGCTCGCGGCACGAAGCCTTTGCGGGATGCGTTGAGCTTCTGGTAGAACTTGCGTGTTTCTTGAGAACGGCACAGCTGTTCTCGCACTCCGCTTCTTCCAGGCGGCGTTTCTTCTCCTGAAAAAGGCGGGTCTGTTGTCTCCGCTTCCGTCTATAACGTTCCATGTTTGGTCGGGTACCTTGCTGCACCGCGACCGCCCACGCTGCGTCCTTCTCCTCCAGAATCTGTCTGCACTCTTCTTCGAAACAATCGTTCTGTCGACTTCGTCCCATATACCCGACGTTGTTCTCCGCTGACTGCTTTGACTGTATTCCAGCAGTCCTCTAGAGGGCCCCATCGAGCTCACCCTCTTCCGGCTGCCTCGAGATGCTGCGCGTATGGAGTGGCAACATCAGGTTGCTTTAGTCGCTCTAGGTCGTACCGCGGCGGTCGATGGTACCGAACATTGTTGATGACGGATAGTTTTGGGCGCAGTTTAACCATCACCAGTCAGAGTCGATGTTGGCGCCACGATATGTCTTGACGTCAATAATGTCGCAGAAGTGCCGTCCATCAATCAGAACGTGATTTGTGATTCTGTCTGCAGTGGAGAAGAGGCTGTGTTGGAAGTAGGTGCTGCGAATGGCCATATTCTTGGAGGCGGAAAAATCAATTAATCGTAAACTCCTCCTCTTGGCCAACCTGAGCGTTCAAATCTCCTATGATGATTTTGACGTCGTGGCTTGGGCAGCTGTCGGACTCACGTTCCAGCTGCGCGTAGAATGCGTCCTTATCATCATCAGTGCTCCCAGAGTGTGGGCTATGGACGTTGATTATGCTGAAGTTGAAGAACCGGCCTTTGATCCTCAACCTGCACATTCTCTCGTTGATCGGCCACCACCCGATCACGCGCCTTTGCATATCGCCCATCACTATGAAAGGTGTTCCCAGCTCATGTGTGTTGCCGCAGCTCTGGTAGATAGTATGATTACCTCTAAACGTTCGCACCATTGATCCCTTCCAAAACTCCTGCAGCGTTACGATGCCAAATCCACGGTCCTTGAGCACATCGGCGAGTATGCGTGTGCTCCCAATGAAGTTGAGAGATTTGCAGTTCCACGAACCGAGTTTCCAATCGCTAGTCCCTTTTCGTCGCAGTGGTCTTCACCGATGGTTCCGGTCCGTACTCTCTTGTTGATTGCTCGTTTCGTATGTATTTAAAGGCTGGCTTGCAGGGCCTGACACCAAACCCCCTAAATTTCCGGAGGACCATTCATCCTTATTTCCGGTGGATCATGGTGCACATTTTCACTCGCTGGCACTTGGACGATGATCAGCCTGGCTGATTCAGCCGCCCCTAACATGGAGAACAGACGCTGTTGTGAGCCGATCCTGACATGGAGAACAGATGCTCATTAAGATTTGGACCTCCGAAGAGGAGCAACCCCCAAACCCCCCTCCCCCTTCCTTGGCAGCATACGACCATTGGTAACCCGATCATCCCTAAGGTTGCGCGTATCACAGCCAGCATCACGAGGAGGTAGGGATAGGAGTTGCTGGGTAAGAGGCTAAGGACCGCGAGATGGGGTCTATTTGGTTCCTTCAGGTACGCGAAGTACCAATGATACTCTTTACCCAGCATTTCCCGGGCCATCAAAACTTCATTAATAACTTGGTAATAAAATGGTAATTCATCCGCCATTATGCATTTTTGTCCGAGGTACCCCCCGGGCCCGGCGAAAGTACCCCAGGCTGAGAACCGCTGCTGTAAATGGTAACTCATATGTTTTTGCTTTGTGCGATTTAATCAGTGTACTTTATGCTTCGCTTCAAACGCTATTCAATAGATACCGTTTTGGATTTCTAATCTAATTTGCGACAAGAATAAGTTATAGACAATATATTTACTAAGTACTTAAACAAATCTAAGCCCATTTGGTTCACATTATTTTTCTATATATATATTAATTGTTCTGCCTGTTTAGGCATTTTCAATTAATATTGTTTCAATATAGTCTTTTTATTTTCAAACAGATAAGAACTTCGTTTGATGTACAAAGCCAGATTTGCAACTCTTATAAATGATCGCTTAAATGCTACGCATATTGCGTTCACAAAATGTATCAGTTGTATCGTCTTCTGCTTTTCTATTTGACAACGTTTTTAATTGCCTAGTCCCACACACCTATAAGGATTTAGTTAACACGTTGTTTTTATAGTCTACTCTGTGCTCCGTCTTTAAAACATTCAAAAGACTTCTCGTCTAGGGCAGCGGTTCTCAACCTTTTTCTTGACTGGTACCCCTTCGAACTTATGTTTTATTGAGGTACCCCTTTTTTCGCTGTAAATGAGATATATTATTATAAACAGAATAGAAAACTAACAGGACACATGGCTCTCCAGAGACATGTCTGATTTTTTCATTCCTCGAAATTTCGCAATTCAAACTAAGTTCATAGATCAAGCTTCCTACAAGTCTTTGAGAATTTTAAGAGGCCTCCAAGCAACTTGAAACGAGGCTGCCAATCATCCTGAAAGTAGGACTCCGTGCCTCTTTGATACAAGAATTCCAAGCTTATTGAAAGGGGTCTCTGAGCATGCTTCTAAGCATTAAGATAGGACGCTTTTCTGCCTCTTTTTTCAGGAGGCTTCTGAACTTCTTGAAAGGAGGCTTCAGAGCCTCTTGAAAAGAGGCTTCCGAGCCTCTTGAAAGGAGGCTTCCGAGCCTCTTGAAAGGAGTTTTCCGTGCCACTTGAAAGGAGATTTCCGTGCCACTTGAAAGGAGGCTTCCGAGCCTCTTGAAAGGAGGTTTCTGAGTCTCTTGAAAGGAGGCTTCCAGCCTCTTGAAAGGAGGCTTCGAGCCTTTTGAAGAACGCTTCCGAGCCTCTTGAAAGGAGGTTTCCGAGCCTCTTGAAGGGGCTTCCGAGCCTCTTGAAAGGAGGCTTCCGAGTCTCTTGAAAGGAGGCTCTCCATCCTCGTGATGGTCCCAAGCGCCCGTCTCTCGAATAGTGCTTGCAAGTCCTCCTTGAGCATTATCCCTGTTTCATGTCCGAAGAGGACTACTGGTCTTTTCAGCGTTTTGTACATGACACATTTGGTGCGGTCTTGAATTTGTTTTGACTGTAGTTTCTTCTGGAGCCCGTAGTAGCCCCGACTTCCATAGATGATGCGCCTTCGTATTTCACGACTAACAGTGTTATCAGCCGTTAGCAAGGATCCAGGGTAGACGAATTCATCGACATCCCTGTCTATCGTAACACTGCTTCCCAGGCGGGCCCTGTCGCGCTCGGTTCCGCCCACAAGCATGTACTTTGTCTTTGACGCATTCACCACCAGTCCAACTTTTGTTGCTTCACGTTTCAGGCGAGTGTACAGTTCTGCCACCTTTGCAAATGTTCGGCCGACAATGTCCATGTCTGGATCTGTTGAAAATCGTACCCCGGCTGTTACACCCGGCTCTCCGCATAACACCTTCTAGCGCAATGTTGAACAACAGGCACGAAAGTCCATCACCTTGTCTTAGTCCCCGGCGCGATTCGACCGAACTGGAGTGTTCGCCCGAAATCTTTACACAGTTTTGCACACCATCCACCGTTGCTTTGATCAGTCCCTGAGAAGCTTGTTCTCGTCCATAAATTTCCATTGCTCTACGCGGTCTATACTGTCGTATGTCGCCTTGAAATTAACGAACAGATGGTGCGTTGGGACCTGGTATTCACGGCATTTTTGAAGGATTTGCCGTACAGTAAATATCTGGTCCGTTGTCGAGCGGCCGTCAGCGAAGCCGGCTTGATAACTCCCCACGAACTCGTTCACTAATGATGACAGACGACGGAAGATGATCTGGGATGATATCACTTTGTAGGCGGCATTAAGGAAAGTTTTACACTCCACCTTGTCACCTTTCTTGTAGATGGGGCATATAACCCCTTCCTTCCACTCCACCGGTAGCTGTTCAGTTTCCCAGATTCTGAATATCAGTTTGTGCAGGTGAGTGGCTAGCTTTTCCGGGCCCATTTTGATGAGCTCAGCTCCGATACCATCCTTAATAGCTGCTTCACTGGTCTTTAGCTGTTGGATGGCATCCTTAACTTCCCCTGGTTGGCTGGTTGGCTTCCATCGTCCGCTAAACTGACGTAGTCATCTCCTCCGCTGCCTTGACTTTCACTGCCTGTACTCTCAGCAGTCAGCACCATTCAAAATGTTCCTTGTAGTGCTGCTTCCATCTTTCGATCACCACACGTTCGTCCGTCAAGATGCTCCCATCCTTATCCCAGCACATTTCGGCTCGCGGCACGAAGCCTTTGCGGGATGCGTTGAGCTTCTGGTAGAACTTGCGTGTTTCTTGAGAACGGCACAGCTGTTCTCGCACCCCGCTTCTTCCAGGCGGCGTTTCTTCTCCTGAAAAAGGCGGGTCTGTTGTCTCCGCTTCCGTCTATAACGTTCCATGTTTGGTCGGGTACCTTGCTGCACCGCGACCGCCCACGCTGCGTCCTTCTCCTCCAGAATCTGTCTGCACTCTTCTTCGAAACAATCGTTCTGTCGACTTCGTCCCATATACCCGACGTTGTTCTCCGCTGACTGCTTTGACTGTATTCCAGCAGTCCTCTAGAGGGGCCCCATCGAGCTCACCCTCTTCCGGCTGCCTCGAGATGCTGCGCGTATAGAGTGGCAACATCAGGTTGCTTTAGTCGCTCTAGGTCGTACCGCGGCGGTCGATGGTACCGAACATTGTTGATGACGGATAGTTTTGGGCGCAGTTTAACCATCACCAGTCAGAGTCGATGTTGGCGCCACGATATGTCTTGACGTCGATAATGTCGCAGAAGTGCCGTCCATCAATCAGAACGTGATTTGTGATTCTGTCTGCAGTGGAGAAGAGGCTGTGTTGGAAGTAGGTGCTGCGAATGGCCATATTCTTGGAGGCGGAAAAATCAATTAATCGTAAACTCCTCCTCTTGGCCAACCTGAGCGTTCAAATCTCCTATGATGATTTTGACGTCGTGGCTTGGGCAGCTGTCGGACTCACGTTCCAGCTGCGCGTAGAATGCGTCCTTATCATCATCAATTGCTCCCGGAAGTGTGGGCTATGGACGTTGATTATGCTGAAGTTGAAGAACCGGCCTTTGATCCTCAACCTGCACATTCTCTCGTTGATCGGCCACCACCCGATCACGCGCCTTTGCATATCGCTCATCACTATGAAAGGCGTTGCCAGCTCATGTGTTGCCGCAGATCTGGTAGATAGTATGATTACCTCTAAACGTTCGCACCATTGATCCCTTCCAACAAAACTCCTGCAGCATTACGATGCTAATCCACGGTCCTTGAGCACATCGGCGAGTATGCGTGTGCTCCCAATGAAGTTGAGAGATTTGCAGTTCCACGAACCGAGTTTCCAATCGCTAGTCCCTTTTCGTCGCAGTGGTCTTCACCGATGGTTCCGGTCCGTACTCTCTTGTTGATTGCTCGTTTCGTATGTATTTAAAGGCTGGCTTGCAGGGCCTGACACCAAACCCCCTAAATTTTCGGAGGACCATTCATCCTTATTTCCGGTGGATCATGGTGCACATTTTCACTCGCTGGCACTTGGACGATGATCAGCCCGGCTGATTCAGACGTCCCTAACATGGAGAACAGACGCTGTTGTGAGCCGATCCTGACATGGAGAACAGATGCTCATTAAGATTTGGACCTCCGAAGAGGAGCAACCCCCAAACCCCCCTCCCCCTTCCTTGGCAGCATACGACCATTGGTAACCCGATCATCCCTAAGGTTGCGCGTATCACAGCCAGCATCACGAGGAGGTAGGGATAGGAGTTGCTGGGTAAGAGGCTAAGGACCGCGAGATGGGGTCTATTTTATTCCTTCAGGTACGCGAAGTACCAATGATACGCTTTACCCAGCATTTCCCGTGCCATCAAAACTTCATTAATAACTTTTTAATAAAATTGTAATTCATCCGCCATTATGCATTTTTGTCCGAGGTACCCCCCGGGCCCGGCGAAAGTACCCCAGGCTGAGAACCGCTGCTGTAAATGTTAACTCATATGTATTCGCATAGTGCGATTTAATCAGTGTATTTTATGTATAGCTTCAAATGCTCTTCAATAGATACCGTTTTGCATTTCTAGTCTTATTTGAGTCAAGAATAAGTTATAGACAATATATTTACTAAGTACTTAAATAAATCTAAGCCCATTTGGTTCACATTATTTTTCTATATATATATTAATTGTTCTGCCTGTTTAGGCATTTTTCAATTAATATTGTTTCAATATAGTCTTTTTATTTTCAAACAGATAAGAACTTCGTTTGATGTACAAAGCCAGATTTGCAACTCTTATAAATGATCGCTTAAATGCTACGCATATTGCGTTCACAAAATGTATCAGTTGTATCGTCTTCTGCTTTTCTATTTGACAACGTTTTTAATTGCCTAGTCCCACACACCTATAAGGATTTAGTTAACACGTTGTTTTTATAGTCTACTCTGTGCTCCGTCTTTAAAACATTCAAAAGACTTCGTCTAGGGCAGCGGCTCTCAACCTTTTTCTTGACTGGTACCCCTTCGAACTTATGTTTTTATTGAGGTACCCGCTTTTTTTTCGCTGTAAATGAGATATATTATTATAAACAGAATAGAAAACTAACGGGACACATGGCTCTCCAGAGACATGTCTGATTTTTTTTCATTCCTCGAAATTTCGCAATTCAAACTAAGTTCATAGATCAAGCTTCCTACAAGTCTTTGAGAATTTTAAGAGGCCTCCAAGCAACTTGGAACGAGGCTCCCAATCATCGTGAAAGTAGGACTCCGTGCCTCTTTGATACAAGAATTCCAAGCTTCTTGAAAAGGGTCTCTGCGCATGCTTCTAAGCATTAAGATAGGACGCTTTTCAGGCTCTTTTTTCAGGAGGCTTCCGAGCTTCTTGAAAAGAGGCTTCCGAGCCACTTGAAAGGAGGCTTCCGAGCCTCTTGAAAGGAGGCTTTGAGCCTCTTGAAAGGAGGTTTTGAGCCTCTTGAAAGGAGGTTTCCGAGCCTCTTGAAAGGAGGCTTCTGAGCCTCTTGAAAGGAGGCTTCTGAGTCTCTTGAAAGGAGGCTTCTGAGCCTCTTGAAAGGAGGCTTCTGAGCCTCTTGAAAAAAGGCTTCTGAGCCTCTTGAAAGGAGGCTTCTGAGCCTCTTGAAAGGTGGCTTCCTGAGGCCTCTTGAAAGGAGGCTTGAGCCTCTTGAAAGGAGGCTTCCAGGCCTCTTGAAAGGAGGCTTTGAGGCCTCTTGAAAGGAGGCTTGAGCCTCTTGAAAGGAGGCTTCTGAGCCTCTTGAAAGGAGGCTTCTGAGCCTCTTGAAAGGAGGCTTGAGCCTCTTGAAAGGAGGCTCTGAGGCCTCTTGAAAGGAGGCTTCTGAGCCTCTTGAAAGGAGGCTTCTGAGCCTCTTGAAAGGAGGCTTCTGAGGCCTCTTGAAAGGAGGCTTCTGAGCCTCTTGAAAGGAGGCTTCTGAGGCCTCTTGAAAGGGAGACTTCCTGAGCCTCTTGAAAGCAGGCTACCGAGGCTCTTGAAAGGAGGCTTCCGAGCCTCTTGAAAGGAGGCTCTGAGCCTCTTGAAAGGAGGCTTCTGAGCCTCTTGAAAGGAGGCTTGAGCCTCTTGAAAGGAGACTTCCGAGCCTCTTGAAAGGAGACTTCCAGACTCTCTTGAAAGGAGGCTTCTGAGCCTCTTGAAAGGAGGCTTCGAGCCTCTTGAAAGGAGGCTTCTGAGGCCTCTTGAAAGGAGGGCTTCCAGAGAGCCTCTTGAAAGGAGGCTTCCGAGCCTCTTGAAAGGAGGCTTCTGAGACTCTTGAAAGGAGGCTTCCGAGCCTCTTGAAAGGAGGCTTCTGAGCCTCTTGAAAAGAGGCTTCTGAGCCTCTTGAAAAGAGGCTTCTGAGCCTCTTGAAAGGAGACTTCCGAGCCTCTTGAAAGGAGACTTCCGAGCCTCTTGAAAGGAGACTTCTGAGCCTCTTGAAAGGAGGCTTCCGAGCCTCTTGAAAGGAGGCTTCCGAGCCTCTTGAAAGGAAGCTTCCGAGCCTCTTAAAAAGAGGCTTCCGAGCCTCTTGAAAGGAGTATATTGAAAAGAGGCTTACAAGCCTCTTGAAGAGATGTTTCTCACCCTCCTAAAATGAGGCTTCCGGGCATTCACAGCCTCTAGAATGGAGGTTTACGATCCTCTGGAAAGAAGATTATCGACTCTTTTGATATGAATTTCTTGGAAAGAAAAATCTCGAGCCTCTTGAAGGGAGCTTCCAAGCTTCTTACAATGAGGCTTCCAAGTCTCTTATAAGAAGTCTTCCGAGCCTCTTGAAACGAAGGTTCCAAGTCTGTTGTATTTTTCATCGTTTGTCCTACAGTCCTGATTGTGGTGACCAGAATTGAAAAATCTTCGATTTATTGATCGCCATGCGTATCATGTACGATAGAAAGTTTTAGAACAAAAAAATCTCAAAACTTAATAATACAGTTTCGTCGGAATTGTGATACATACGCCATTACGGATTTTTATCAGAGGTACCCCCTGGGGCCAGCGAAGGTACCCCCAGGGGTACATGTACCCCAGGTTGAGCACCGATGGTCTAAGGCTGGGAGGGAGAAACAGATACGAAAAATGTGTGTGTCAAGCCGAGCCGAAATCTAGCTGTCAGTGTGAGCCGAAACGAAACTCTCGACAAGCAAATTTTTGAAGGCAATATAACAACAATAACACGCAAAACAAAATTTAGTCATTTCATGTGGCGCCTACGTTGATTGTTTTTTCTTGTTAAAAATTTACTTGTTGCATGACGACAGTATATATTTAATTTGATGTGTAGTATCGAGAGCTCCCTCCCAGGTCTAAGGCTTCTGCCCTAGAAACCTGTTCCATTCTCCTTTTCTACCTAATTGGCACAAATCTTCCTAATTTAGGGGAACGTGCCTCCTGAGTCGAAGTTCTAATTGGAGAATAAGTCCCAATACGGTAGTAAGTACAATTTATCGGAATCATTTGGATAACGCTGCTACGTGTTGCAGTTGCTCTACATATAGTAATGATTACTCAACTTGACCAAGCGACATCAAATGGGGCAAATATCACATTCACAATAGATCTAACAAATGGTCTCAGTGATTGGGGTATCCAACAAGAAAAAAAAACGATGAACCCCGAAAAAAAGTGTTCCGATAAAAAAAAACAGAATAATCCACCCAGCGGTGATGGTGCATTTCTTGTGTATTATAAAACAAGAAAACACAAAAGAGTAACAAGAAAAGCACATAAGAGAGGTCAAAATTGAACTTTAGGGAGATAGATTCAGTATTTGCGTTCATTTGAATGCATTGCAGCAGTTTAAAAAACAAATCATGGGAAAAATGGGGAAAAAAACAATGTTTTTTTAATAACTCCGGAATGCAATGGCCGATTGGGCCAATTTTCAATAGCGAATTACTAAAATTATTAACAAAATTAGGAAGGATTTCGCGTCGAATGCAACCTATTGCAAGCGAATCGGATAAGGTTAAGTACAAAAACAGTGTCTTACATTTTTTTGTACACACACATACATACATACACACATACAGACATCACCTCAATTCGTCGAGCTGAGTCGATTGGTATACGTATATGGGTCTCCGAGCCTTTTATCAAAAAATCGGTTTTGGAGTGTTTTGAATGTTTCGTCCAGGGTGGGACGACCCTACGTTGTGTTAACATTCTCCAGGATCCAGACGAATAAAGAACAACTGCTTGATGACTTCAACTGATGGATTTGCCTCCGAGAGGCAGCGTGCCAACTCGGAGGTTACGATAACGATAGCCTTTACGTATACTTAGGGTCTGTCTCATTTGGAGAATTAAACTGAAATTAAACTTAAAAGTGACATTTCAATAATTATCAAATAACCCTGCTCGCAGAGCAAGATTACTTTTGACAGATATCGAATCATTTTGCATCGATGTCTTATTGGAATTGCTGGGTAGCACCAGCCATTCTTATGACTGGGTTATTTGCTAATTTTCGAACTGTCACTTTTAAGTTTAATTCTCCAAATGAGACAGAGCCTTAGTATATATAGTATACGTGAAAGGCAAAACGATATGTTTAGTGAGGCCCAGGGTTGTTAGTAATACAATATTTCCGAGAATCTCGAATCTTGTTTCAATTGGCAGTGCTTTCGTACCGAGGTTACCGTCATCAACAAAAATATAATAGAAAGGAAGAAATCGTGACGACGGTGGCGGAGGCCATAGAATAGCGTGTATGACTAATGTCTGACGATGGTGATGATGCGACTAAGGTCAATAAATCAATACTGACCAATCTCCGGCTAATCGGAGACATATTTTTCCGCGCACATTGTCCATCCATCGGGGGGGCAGTCAACACAGATAAAATTCAAGCAGTCGTATCATCTTCTTGAATAAACCTTCTTCAGTCATCTGCTATTAACGACGCTCACCTACATACAGAAAGAAGCAGAACTAAGTAAAAACTACGAGAAAACGCAAAAGTGATAAAAATAATGATTGGACTAAACTCTCTCACTCGATTGAAGGCACTCGAGCGGAGCAACATTCTCTCAACATTTTGTTTCTTAGCACCTGTGTATATGTAGATATGTCAAAATGGGTATCTTCATGCTTTTTTATGTTTGTGCAAAAGAATAAATTTGTTAAATAGCCTAACAATTTTGGTAGGCAGCACAATTTTCGTATATATTTGGAAGAATAAGACATACGAGGCTTTGACAGTTTTACTCTTGAAAACCTGTTCGTAATATGCCATATTAATGTTGTTTTTCCCTTTCTCGTATACTAAATAATAAGTAAACGGAAAGGCTGCTGTAGAACTGCTTCAAAACCAAACTTTTGTGAGCAGTTGCTGTGCAGCTTCAATTTAGCGTTCATATAAACTCTCTCTTCTTCCTCGCTCTTTTCTCTTGTATGAATATGCGCAACGGATTTAGCGCACACGTGTTCGATCGCCATGTGCGCAGTTTTGAAAATTCATTCATAGTGCTTAACGTTCAGAAGGAAGGTAAATTTTTGATGACACTTAACACAGTGACAGTACCCTTTAATTGAAAAGTACATGCTGTAATATCACTGTGCTTAGCCTAAAAACCTAATACCTAATTCCACAATGCTTGAAGTCAAATTGGAAATCAAATCATTTGAAAATCATTGTTGACATTTTAACTACCGAATCAGAATTAAGAACGCACGATAAATATAACCAGTGTCAATAAATCCGTAGCTAATTAATCCAACTCCGAGAACAGTAGTCCACCGAACAACCACTGTTAATATAAATCCCATCAAATCCTCCGCTAGACGCATTTTCTGCCGCATCGCAATCCTCCCCATACCGCGTTCGCTAAATAAACTGCGTGTAGAAAACGATAAAAGGCAATATTGCTCATTGGGTCCTGTTGAATAAATATCGTCGGCTAGCAGCAGCAAAGCAACAATGCCTCGTGATGGCGCTTCTCTCTCTGTGCAACAACCAAACGACAGCGACGATAATGCTTATCGTCTCCATAAAAATTTATCGGCGAATAAAAGTTAGACCGGGAAATAGTTTAAAATAATTTACCTTTGTAGGCCGCACCGGAGCCGGCTGTGCCTTTTGTGCGAGTGGAAGTTTCGCACAGCTGGCGAACCGTTTCCGTATCCGGGATTGGTGCGCTATCCTGGACGATGCTTGAGCTTGATCATCGCTCCAGTAGTAAAAATAGGGTTGTCCAATTATCCTTTCCCGGGAAAAATCATTATTCCCAACAAAGAAGAACCTAACGACACCCCTTATCCAGACTTTAACGTTGAGATAATGGCACAAGAGCGTCCAACATGTTTTGCATGTGATCAATGACGTAGTTTCTGCTTCTTGCTAATCAATAGGCACGAGAAGTGCGTACTGAATCGACGGGACATAACCAACGACCAATGGGGCGGGGTTGTAAGTGGGGGGGGGGTCCGTCTTTTAATTAAGTTGTTTTAACCGACTCCTGCTGTGTTTAAAATTGAGCGACACCATTATTGTATTGTCTGTAGATAGATAAAGGCAGCAACCGTCGAGGACCAATCAAATCTTTTGCATTAGTCTATAGACTATACTATAGTAGACGTAGAGTCTCAGCGGGTTAATTTTTTTTTCAACTACAGACCAAATCTTCAAAATAATATGAGTTCTTTGGATTAACATTCCATTAAATCAATCAAAGAATCGACTGAGACAAAAAAACCACAGCAGATCAACAAAACAGATTTTCATATTGATTGCGGTTAAAATAATCTTATCTGTAGCACAGCGTCTCCAATTGGGATAACCTCGGGCAAGTCGTCATCCGTGTCAAATCATTGCAACGTACTATTTTCATAATCGTCATCAATCTCCCACTTAATTCCACTATAAGCTTCTGCTCATGTGTGAAAACGCACATCGCCGACTCTTTTAGACACATTTCAACGTTATCTTGTCAATTGTGGATTTCAATCTATCAAACTTGCACTGACTGGCAGCTGGATAACGACATCATAACAAGACAAAATTTTCAAAACGACTTATCTGCTTTTGTAAACAAAGATTCAAACGACGATTTGACGAATCTGATAGCTCTCCCACGCAAACCAGCACCATTAACAGGTAGCGGGAACCTTCACCTACCTATTGGTGGTGTTGGTTTGCGTTGGAGAGCTATCAGATTCGTCAAATCGTCGTTTGAATCTTTGTTTACAAAAGCAGATAAGTCGTTTTGAAAATTTTGTCTTGATAAGTCCTCTCAAATAAGGTTGGTGTCATCTTTATATGAACTTGTTTTGCAGCCAACGAATGATTCCTACTGACATTTTTGGAACACAATAAGAAGCAAATCAGATATTTGTAAACAAAACAAATACCGCTGTGGTGGTGTCGGAGTGATGTCAGTGGTGGATCCTGCGTAAAATCTGTGGCGTCAGAAGAAATAGTTTGTGGGAAATTATAGTGCAACTAGAGATGTCCGATTATCGATATAATCCATTGATTAATTGAAAAAAATGTTAATACTTGAATTATTTCTTAAATTTTATTTATTAGCATACATTTAAACAGCTAACACTGAATAAATAATTTTTCGCCACAATATTCACTCGATTTGTTTCATCTCATCCCTCAAATCTTGGCAGCGTTCAACACTCTTCAAGTCGTTTTGCACCTAGTTCACATGCGCTTTCCGTCTTCTTGTACCAGCCTGGTCAGAAGCGAGCGCCATTTATGATTTGGTGCTTTACTGATTTCTGCAATATTCGAGTTCTAAGACCAATGGATTACCTAAATGTTTATCAAAATTCCGACAACATCATATCAGTCTTGCAGCTACCTTACAACCGTCAGGCTTCAGAGTAAACGCGACATTACAATTTGATAATGAACGTTATTCTTTTACGTGTGTCACGTCGCGTCGTATCGCTCGTCACGTTTATGGGCCAAACACAATTGATACGTTTGCACGTTCGCACGCAAACGTACCAATTGTGTTTGACCCATTACTCTGGCTTCACCCTTACTGACCTTCTCGGCATAAATTAACGTGACCAGACGTTCCGGATTATGCGGTTCCGAAAAACGTCACGCATTCCATGGTGAATATTTATTGTCTGTAGAATCTATGGAACCCGTAGGAAATGGGATGTTTGGTAAATCAGTAACAGATCCAAGTAAGCAGAAGAAAAAGGATGACAAGAGCAGTTTAAAGCGTCTACTGAGTATAGAGAATGAAGGTTTGAATAACTTTGAAAATCTAGCCATTCTGAAGTATCAACAAAAGTTGAGTTGATTTGTCAGACACATAACGCAGAATTCCTAAGAGTCTGAAGTCTAGCGAATGTGGGAATACAAAGGGTTTACATGATCTACGGAATCAAACATTTCTGAAGAATTTCTGAAAAGTTTAGGTCATGACCTAAGTCAGCTTTAGAGTATGGAGCATTCTAAAATCTGCTAAGATCTAAAAATCTGAAAATTCAGGTTCAGGAAAACGTCTGGAATATCCGAAGATTTCTTCACAATTTTACCGCCTTTTTCACAATTTGACCGCCTTCTTCAGGGGCAACATACTGTCCTTTTTATCTAATTTTCTATATTTACCCCCAGATGTCCCCGGGTCGAAACGTCGAGTAAATAATATATTCGTTTTACTAATTACAGGCTGAGTAGCCGTTTATTAATAAAATGCAAGAGAAACATTAGTAATAAAAACAGTGCTATAATTTAGGATATAACTGGAACTGCCAACTGGAAATGATTTTCATCGATGTAAACAGTCAGTACATCATTGTCGGAAAATCGCTCCCGAATTACCGGAGGATTCATTCTCAAATTGCCGGAGGTATCGTTCATTAACTTCCAGAAGAATCGTTCGCAGATTGCCAGAGGAATCTTTCCCAAATTGTCGGAGGAATCATTCGCCGGACGAATGGTTTCCATATTGCCGGAGGAACTTTTCCAGGATTGTGGTGAAATCGTTCGCAAATTTCCGGAGAAATCTTTCATAGATTTTTGGAATAACTCTTCCCAGAATGCTTGAAGAATCGTTCCTGACTTACCGGAAAAACTCCGGCAATCCTGAAACAATTCCTACAGCAATCTGGGAACTATTTCTCCCCCAATCAGCGCACGATTCCTTCGGCAATCCAGGCACAATTCCGTCAACAATACGGGAACGATTCCTCGGACAAAACGAGAACCAGTCCTCCGGAAATACGAGAACAATTCCTCCAGAAATCCGAGGAAGATTGCTCCAGAAATTTTAAAATGATGTCTCCGGCAACTAGTGAACGACTCCTCCGGCAATCTGCGAAGGTTTTTTCCGGAAATATGCGAACGATATCTCCAGCAAATCGGGAACGATTCATTCGGCAATATACGAACTCCTCTTGCAATCCGGGAACGACACCTCCGGCAATTCTGTTGGGCAGAGGTGGACACAGCGCAACGGGTAAACACAAACGGAACCGGCCGCGGGAGAATGAAAAACACAACACGGGAACTTTCACGGGGACAACGAAATAAAAATCGACTACACAGTACGAGTCATGGTGGCATAATAAAAATATGTTTATTTATTTACATCTTCAGTTCATTCTTGTCATCAAAAACACACACATTCACACTTATTATCCATGTGGTCAATCTGCGAACCGACAACTTTTGGGTACAATGTTGCCAGATAGCCAGTTTCTACGAGAAACAAACATTGTTTACCTCAACAAATTCGACAACTAATCCTCTGGTAATCCGGAAACGATTCCTCGCGCAACCCGCGAACGATTCCTACTGCAATTCACGAAAAGCTCCTCAGGCAATCCGGGAACGATTACTCCGGCGATCCATAAACAATTTATATGGCAACGATATTTTCGTGAGTCTCCGGCTATTCGCTTGCAATTCTGGAAAGATTCCTCCGACAATCCGGGAAAATTCCTTTGGCAATCCTGGAACAATTCCTACAGTAATAATTTCTCTAACAATCTGTCAACGATTTGTCTGGCAATCTGGGAACAATTCCTACGACAGTTTTCGAACGATTCCTCCGGCAATCCGGAAGCGATTCTTTTTGTGGCTCAAGAACGATTCTTTCGGCCATTCACCAACGATTCCTCCGGAAATCCCTGAACAAGAATGCAAAGGTTTTGCATCGCTCTGCATCGTCCCATCAATCTCCGCAAATCTCCGCATCTTTTCGAAAAAATAGCGTGAGAAATCTTGTGAAAATACACTGATCTCCTTAATCTTGATGATTACTGAATCGTCAATCTAGATGTGTAGCAGCCCTCGTACGAACTACATATATTGAAGAATGAACAATATTGTCTATCCGGAACAAATTTAGAACGCTTATTATACCGAAGTTGGATTTTTCTCTAGATACATGCAACTTTCCCAACTTCAGAAGTAGTGCGCTGGATTTGCCTAAAGATGCGCTAAACAACGCATCAATTAGTTTGATTAATAAAATTTCGGAATAATATTCGGTTTGGAAGTCCTGACTTGCAAGATTTCCTCAGTAATCGATTCGGCTTGGGACCGATTGTGTTAATATAATACACACAAAGAGTTTGCAAATTAGATGGGGAAAGTTGAAAAATGGTCAAAATACAACGTTTTTATGAGTTCTGAAGCAAGCCATAAGCCAAGCCATAAGCCAAGCCATTTAAATCGATCTACAGTGGGACGCTGCAATCAAACGAACGATAAGGCAATCCATAAGACAGCTGCGATCAGCTGACGATTTTTGTTTACCTTGATTTTTTGACAGATTCTGACCGGACTGACAGAACAATTCAAAGGAAAATGTTAAGCACGGTTTACACCAGAAGTGATTTTCTTTGTTTTGATTTCGATTGTCAGTCCCATCGCTGAATGTCCTCATGGACAGAGACGTTGTTTATAGATAGAGACCCGCAAACAGTGAAGCCGAAAGTACCAAAACGAACCGTCAAACGCGGTACCAAACGAGCAAAGTAAACAAACATTACCAATCGATACTAAATGCAAGATAGGTATTGTAATCAACATTATAGAAATTATGAAAAAGTTTGAAAAGTTCTGTTAATGAAGCTATTTTCAGAGTTCTCATAGCAAATTTATATATGGTATTTAATCATATTTATTGTTGAATATAAGGAAATGGTGCTAAAGAACACAAAATATGTAGTTGGAGCAAATGAAATAACTGCTCACACTGAGAGTCACTTCAAGCTCTCACAATTTTTTATTTTGCCGATCGCAAAGATTTTTTTGTCTGCTGGCCGTGAAGCCAGAATTGCTTTTATTCTCTCCGCGTGTCTCTATATAATACCATCGTCTCTGCTCATGGATAGCCTAATTGACAGTTGGATAAAAAAACAACACGAGCTCCGCCAAAGCGACCGTGTGCCGCTCAAAGCGCTAAACCGCTAAACAGCCCTGACACGATGGCCCTCCGGCGAGACAGGAGGTTTGCGCAGCCCCAATAAGCCGCCTGGAAAACCAATAATTACGAACAATATAAGAGATAATGCGACTCGATATAATCGCCAAAGACCTAGGCGACGAATAAAGGATCACGATTGGAAGCTTGGAACATGGAACTGCAAGTCGCTAGGTTTCGCAGGTTGCGACAGGGTGATCTACGATGAATTACATCCCCGCAACTTCGACGTCGTGGCGCTGCAGGAGATTTGCTGGACAGGACAGAAAGTGTGGAAAAGCGGGCATCGGGCGGCTACCTTCTACCAAAGCTGTGGCACCACCAACGAGCTGGGAACCGGCTTCATAGTGCTGGGTAAGATGCGCAAACGCGTGATTGGGTGGCAGCCAATCAACGCAAGGATGTGCAAGCTGAGGATTAAAGGCCGTTTCTTCAACTATAGCATCATCAACGTGCACTGCCCACACGAAGGGAGACCCGACGACGAGAAAGAAGCGTTCCACGCACAGCTGGAGCAGACATACGATGGATGCCCACTGCGGAACGTAAAAATCGTCATCGGTGACATGAACGCACAGGTAGGAAGGGAGGAAATGTATAGACCGGTCATCGGACCGGATAGTTTACACACCGTATCGAATGACAACGGCCAACGATGCATAAACTTCGCAGCCTCCCGTGGAATGGTAGTCCGAAGCACCTCCTTTCCCCGTAAAAATATCCACAAGGCCACCTGGAGATCACCTAACCAAGAAACGGAAAACCAAATCAGTCATGTTCTAATCGACGGTAAATTCTTCTCCGACATCACGAACGTCCGCACTTACTGCAGTGCGAATATTGAATCCGACCACTACCTCGTTGCAGTATGCCTGCGCTCAAAACTCTCGACGGTGTACAACACGCGTCGAAGTCGGACGCCGCGGCTTAACATTGGGCGGCTACAAGACGGTAGACTAGCCCAAGAATACGCGCAGCAGCAGGAAGTGGCACTTCCAACGGAAGAGCAGCTAGGCGCAGCGTCTCTTGAAGATGGCTGGAGAGATATTCGATCCGCCATTGGTAGCACCGCAACCGCTGCACTTGGCACGGTGCCCCCGGATCAGAGAAACGACTGGTATGACGGCGAATGTGAGCAGTTAGTAGAAGAGAAGAATGCAGCATGGGCGAGATTGCTGCAACACCGCACGAGGGCGAACGAGGCACGATATAAACAGGCGCGGAACAGACAAAACTCGATTTTCCGGAGGAAAAAGCGTCAGCAGGAAGATCGAGACCGTGAAGAGACGGAGCAACTGTACCGCGCTAATAACACAGGAAAGTTCTATGAGAAGTTGAACCGTTCACGTAAGGGCTACGTGCCACAGCCTGATATGTGTAAGGACATAAACGGGAACCTTCTTACGAACGAGCGTGAGGTGATCCAAAGGTGGCGGCAACACTACGAAGAGCACCTGAATGGCGATGTGGCAGACGAAGATGGCGGTATGGTGATGGACCTGTGGGAACGCGCGCAGGACATAATTCTACCGGCTCCGGATCTCCAGGAAATCCAGGAGGAGATTGACCGGCTGAAGAACAACAAAGCCCCTGGGGTTGACCAACTACCAGGAGAGCTATTGAAACTCGGTGGTGATGCACTGGCTAGAGTGCTGCACTGGGTCATTACCAAGATTTTGGAGGAGGAAGTTTTGCCGCAGGATTGGATGGAAGGTGTCGTGTGTCCCATTTACAAAAAGGGCGATAAGCTGGATTGTAGCAACTACCGCGCAATCACATTGCTGAACGCCGCCTACAAGGTACTCTCCCAAATTTTATGCCGTTGACTAGCACCAATTGCAAGGGAGTTCGTGGGGCAGTACCAGGCGGGTTTTATGGGCGAACGCTCCACCACGGACCAGGTGTTCGCCATTCGCCACTGCGCCATACTGCAGAAATGCCGCGAATACAACGTGCCCACACATCATCTATTCATCGACTTCAAAGCCGCATATGATACAATCGATCGGGACCAGCTATGGCAGCTAATGCACGAAAACGGATTTCCGGATAAACTGACATGGTTGATCAAAGCGACGATGGATCGGGTGATGTGCGTAGTTCGAGTTTCAGGGGCATTTTCGAGTCCCTCCGAAACCCGCAGAGGGTTACGGCAAGGTGATGGTCTTTCGTGTCTGCTATTCAACATCGCTTTGGGAGGGGTAATACGAAGAGCTGACGTCATAGATATTATGGCACGTAACTTTGAGAAGATGGAGGAAGCCTACATCAGACTGAAGAGGGAAGCCAAGCGGATCGGACTAGTCATCAACACGTCGAAGACGAAGTACATGATAGGAAGAGGTTCAAGAGAAGACAATGTGAGCCACCCACCGCGAGTTTGCATCGGTGGTGACGAAATCGAGGTGGTAGAAAAATTTGTGTACTTGGGCTCACTGGTGACTGCCGAAAATGATACCAGCAGAGAAATTCGGAGACGCATAGTGGCTGGAAATCGAACATACTTTGGACTCCGCAAGACGCTCCTGTCGAATAGAGTTCGCCGCCGTACCAAACTGACAATCTACAAAACGCTCATTAGACCGGTAGTCCTCTACGGACACGAGACCTGGACGATGCTCGTGGAGGACCAACACGCACTTGGAGTTTTCGAAAGGAAAGTGTTCCTTGAACAATGGGGGTGTCTTTCGAAATCGTATAAAGCAGCTCGCAAACTCCAATTTTGGTGCGAATCAGCTTTTAGCTGTAATATTATTTTCAGTTCAGTACATACAAATTTTCTTAATTTTACTTACAAATTTCAGTATTTCCGACACGTTCTTAGGATTAATTTCAACGCAATTCTCTTGTAGGTTTAGGTAATCGTTTCTGTGATAGTAGATTTTAGGTTATATTTACACTTTGAAAGCTTTACTCAAAACTTACTGTGATACTGATCTGTGATAACTAGAATAATTCAATTTGTGTTTGCTCGTGATTGTTTAACTGTTAAACTAATTATCTTTTTCCCACCGCGAAATGACAACAAACTTCACGTTATGTTTTGCTCTGTCGATCGTTTGACACATCTGTCACTTCGCTCGATCGAGCTGTCTCGGATGTTCGGCCGTGGTAACACCGCGGGCAGTGTTGGCAGCAACATCCTCCCCCCCGTAACACTGGCCACCGGTCCCAGTTTTACAACCCGACTCAACCTCCAACACGGCCAACTTCGCTACTGGTCTCCGCAATATCCCCCTCGCAGTCTGTACTACAGCTTGTCGAACTCTCCCATCCTTCGCTGTCACGACTTCCTTGACCTTTCCTCTCATCCAACCGTTCCTGTGAGTGTCGTCCACGATGAGGACCAGATCTCCTACAGCTACAGGTGCTACTTCTCCGAACCATTTGACCCGCTTTGTCAGCATCGGGAGGTATTCCCGAATCCAACGCTTCCAGAAGACGTCCAGTTGATGCTGTATCAGGCTCCATGAGTTCTTCACTGCACCAGCAGGGTCACTGAAGGGTACTACAGGCTGACGAACACCCGAAGAACTTCCTAGAAGAAAGTGATTCGGCGTGAGGGCTTCTGCTTCGGCGGAATCTAGAGGCAAGTAGGTGAGCGGGCGACTATTGACAATGCTCTCGGCTTCAATGACCAACGACTGTAAACCTTCGTCGTCCAACTTTCTGTCACTATTGTAAGCGGCCATCATTGCTGACTTTACTGACCGTACCATCCTTTCCCACGCACCGCCCATGTGGGGTGCTCCGGGCGGGATGAATAACCATTTGGTATCTGTATTGGTGAACGTCGCTGCCAATTCTCCTTGCATCTCCTTCAACTGCTCGCGTAATTGACGTTCGGCGCCTTGGAAGTTGGTGCCGTTATCTGTGTAGATCTCCGTCGGCGCTCCTCGGCGGCAGACAAAACGACGGATACATTTCACGCACGATGGTGTGGACAAACTGTGGGCCACTTCGACGTGAACCGCTCGGGTAGTAAGACAAGTGAACAGGCAGATCCAGCGTTTAACAGCACTTCTCCCCACTTTCACCAGTAACGGTCCAAAGAAATCAATCCCAGTATATGTGAATGCTCGTGTAAATGCAGACAGACGAGCTACAGGCAGCGGTGCCATCTGTGGAATCTTCGGGACTGCTTTCGTTATCTTGCACCACTGACATCTAGCCGCGATTTGCTTCACCACCGTTCTCAATCTGGGAATGTTGTAGAACTGGCGGACTTCATTCACTACCGTTTCAGAATTTCCATGGCGATAGGATCGATGGAAATCATCCACTATGAGTAGTGTAACCAGATGTTTTCTTGGGAGAATCACCGGATATTTTGAATCGAATGATGTGAATGGTGCGGCGCCAATCCTTCCGTTAATACGTAGCACTCCCCACTCATCGACCATCGGTGTCAACTGGTACAAGCTGCTGGTTTTCGGTATCTCTGTCTTTCCGGTTGAAAATAATGCCATCTCATCTGGAAACTCTTCCCACTGCACAATCCGCATTAAGGTGTTCTTTGCTTTCTTGAGTTCTTCTTGGCCTAGGTTCTGCAACTGCAGTGTTTCTCCTTGCAGTCTGCGCCTGCAGTTGTCTACAAAGCGATGCACATACGCCACTGTTCCTAGTAGTCGCCGCCATTTCGAGAAGCGCTCAATGTCTACTACACTGATTGGGACCATCACTCCTTGGATCACAAAGCAGGGTCGCAGTTCGTCTTCAGGCAGTTTCAAGGATTTCGTTTGCTTCGGCCAGTTCTCCTCAGGAAATCGGAGAAATTCCGGTCCTTTGAACCAGTTATCCGTTATTGCAGGGCACGGATTCTTTCCCCACTTCGTAGCGGCATCAGCTGGATTCACCTTGGTAGGTACCCATTGCCATTCTGCTACGTCAGTCGTTGTCAGTAGCTCTCCGACACGGCACGCTACATACTGTTGATAGCGTCGGTGATCCGCCCTTAACCAGCCCAACACTGTTTGGGAATCACTCCACAGAAATCTCCGTGTTACCTTGACGCTGTGATTCTTTCGCACGGATGACATCAAACGGCTGCCAAGTACTGCCGCCTGTAACTCCAGGCGAGGCACAGAAAGATACTGTAATGGTGCGACTTTCGATTTTGCTGCAACGATTGTGCATTCTGCGTTCCCTGTAGGGTCCACCACCCTGAAATATGCGACGGCGGAATAAGCTGCTTCACTAGCGTCGACAAAGACGTGCAGTTGAAGTCCTTCATACATCTGTGTGGTTGCTTCTCGAAAGTAGCACCGTGGGATACGCAGTCGTCCGATTTTAGGGAACAGTTCGGTCCATTTGGTCCAACGATCGGATATCTCTCCTGGAACCTTTTCGTCCCACTCCACGTTAGCTCGCCAGACGTCCTGAAGGAGAATCTTCCCGTGGACGAGGAATACGCACAGAAGGCCAAGCGGATCGAATATCCCCATTAAGCATTTCAGCATCTGACGTTTTGTTGGCCGCTCGCCGCTGTCTATCACCAACTGAATTTCATCCTTCACCTTCATTGGAAACCAAAGCTCATCTTCAGCGGTCTGCCACAGCATTCCCAACACTCGGTCACTACTTTCCACAACGCTCAGACAAAGGCTCTTGCTCGCCTTCGGATCATCTTCGTCCATTCCACGTACAACGGCAGTACTGTTTGACAGCCAGTTCCTGAGTTGGAATCCCCCTTTCTGGTGAATCGATCGGACCTCAACTGACACCCGTACTGCCTCTTCTTCACTCTCGAAGCTGTCGAGATAGTCGTCGACGTAGTGGTTTTCCATAATAGCTTCAACAGCTCGTGGAAACAGGTGGGTGAATTCCGCGGCATTTTTATTCTTAATGTACTGCGCTGAAGCCGGCGAGCACGTGGATCCGAAGGTTGCCACATCCATTATGTAGATCCCTAAGGGATCTGACGGGTTGCTTCGGAACAAGAAGCGCTGTGAGTGACGATCTGGTCCTTTATATCTGCTGAAACTGCTACCTTGAACTGCCGAAAACGTGACAAAACTGCAGGAAGCGATGTCAGCTGGTCCGGGCCTTTGAGCAGCATAGAGTTTAAAGATATTCCATCCACTTTCGCGGCAGCGTCCCATATTAGTCGGACTTTCCCAGGTTTGCGCGGATTTGTCACTACGCCCAATGGCAGATACCAAACTCGCTTCGGGTCTGCTTGTGCTAACTCTTCCTTTGTCGCTATATGGGCATAGCCTTTTAGTTGGTATTCGGCTATCTGATTCTTCAGGTTAGCCGCTAACTCGGGCTCTCGAGACATCCTGCGTTCTAAACATTCGAACCGCTTAACTGCCATGCTATAGTTGTCCGGAAACTCTATGTCGTTGTACTTCCACAGTAGACCAGTTTCAAACTGCTCACCAACACGAGCTGTCGTCTGCTCCATGATTGTTTTTGCACGCTTATCTTCCTCGGATTCTAGCACAACGGACGATGTCACACCAATATTCTCCATTGCGAAATAATCCTTCACGGCATTGTGCAGATCTTGGTCGCTGGAACATTCGCATGTATGGAAGTTTAGCGAGTGTGGCGTTTCCTTACCGCGGCCTCCAAATAAACACCATCCCAATCTCGTTTTCACGGCGATCGGCTCGCTCTGCCCGCCTTCTCTAATTTGAAGTGGAACTGTGAGTCTCGCGTTGTTGACACCTATCAATAAACGCGGGACGGCCTTTTCGTATCCAACGATCGGCAAACCCTGAAGATAACGGTAACGTTGTGATATTTCTCCATAGTCGAGGCTCTGTTCCGGCAATGTCAGCGCTTTCACGGTACGAACGTCATTGAGGGCGAATTGCTGCTGACCACCCGTTCCACTGATCATGATTCGAACTTGCTTCGACTCTGACTCCACCCTAGTAACGTTCCCAGTCCATTTCAGGCACAGAGGATTCTTCCAGCCTTCGATACCCAGTTGCTCAATGAGGTCGCTTTCGATGAGCGATAGGTCCGAGCCGTCGTCCAGAAAGGCAAAAGTTTCTATGGTAGCTCGCGGCCCGGAGATGATAACTGGAATGATGCGGAACAGCAGGATTTGCTTGAATTGCCGGTGTGTATGATTCTGTACTGTTACCATCCCTGGTGTAGACCTTCCGTTGTTATTATGGCGATTAGAATGCAGTAGAGGATGGTGGCGAAATTGGCATCCTTCGTACACACACTGCGTTGCGTTTCTGCAACTCCTCCTTCCGTGTGCGTTGAGACAACTCCGACAGAGTCCATTATTTTGCGTAAACTTCCATCGATTGTCTACTGTATACGACTTAAACGCCGTACACTCGGAGAGACGATGCCCCGGCTTCTTGCAGCAAACACACGTTCGCTCTTTTTCCCGCACCGTTTCACGAACTGTTTCGGCTTCACTGGTGTGAGCGTTCACTGCTCCCTTATGTTTCGACTTTTGTTGACTGTTACCACCGCCGACGTACATGGTAACTCGGCTGATAGATGTAACTACTCCGAGCATGAAATCACCAAAAACCTTGAGATTGACTACTGCATGTCGTTGAATATGATCCGCCCACTGCATCTTGGTGTGAGCAGGCAGTTTCTCCACCAGCTCCATCAGCAACGTTGGGTTGCAAAGGTGTTCTTGTTGACCAGCTGCCTCCAGGTGATCGCAAAGACTGCGCACTGCCATACCGAAGTCGATGATGGTTTCCAATTTTTCCGCTTTCGGCGCTGGAACACTGCGCACCTTTTGTAGCAGAGCACTAATTAACAATTCCGGTCGTCCATACAGCAAACGAAGAGTATCGATCACTTGAGGCACTGATTCGGGAAGTAGCAACCGACTTTTGACGGACTCGTACGCGCCCCCTTTCAAACAGCGTTGGAGTCGCGCGAGATTTTCCGCGCTGTTGTAGCCGCATGCCAGCGAACTATTCATGAAGCTGCTGATGAATATGGGCCAATCTGCGGGGTCGCCAGAAAACGTTGGTAGATCACGTGACATCACTTGACGCGCGGCTAACTGCGAGGGGGAGGGTGTGAACTGATTGACTAATGACAATCCCAGTGGAGCGGAAACTGATCCAATGGATAGAACCGGATTTGCTTGTGGCGGAGGGCCAACATTCGGCAGTCTCAAATGTGGGGGAACTAATCCGAAAGAGATCGGATTTGCCGTTGGTGGATGGCTAATATTCGGCAGTCCCGCAGGTGGGGGAGCTAATCCGGAGGATAGAATCGGATTTGCCGGTGGCGGAATGCCAACACTCGTTCCAAACGACGGAAGAATATTTGTCGCAAGCGGGTGCATACTTGCGTCAAAGGAGGAAACTGTGGCAGATGGTGCCAACGATCCAAATTGTTTGACAATGTGTTGGAGGGAGTTTTCATACAATGGATGTGCGGGTGTATTATTTATTGGATTATGAAGTGGCTTACCTTCAGGTGCTACGGGGGACACTTTGGGGTCGGGTTTACCTGGTTGTAATGCTACCTCTTGCAGTTTCGCAGTCGTTTTCGGAATCGCGCCGGATTTCTGCTGCTGATTCCGCTGAACGACGTTTGCGTCCCGACGGCTGAACGGTCTGGCCGTCGAATTCCACGGCGGGCTGCCGAAACTGCATTCTTGACGTCCGTCCGTAACGATAATATTCGGTTGTTGTTGCACTGCTGCTTGCGCGCCGAAAGTCGGCTCGTTGGCAACAACCTTCGATTGCTGCTTCGCTAGAACTGCGTCGGTTTCCGATCCATCGGCCTTTTTCTCATCGTGTGGTCCAATCTGCACAATTTGGGGAACTGCTACGGGGTCTGCCGATTGTTTTGCCAGTGTATACCCACGCGCGCCCTCAGACTGATCAGCGCATTTCTGCTGCCACTGCTTGACTTTTTCCAGGCTCGACTTCTTGCTAATCCCGAGACTAATCCTGCTTCGGTTGCTGCCCGTTTCTTCCGCCTCCTTTAGCTCCTCTTCTAGAAGCTTGTATTTTTCGGTGAGATGACGTTGCTCCATCGCTTGCTGCTCTTCCAATTGTTGTTTCTTCAGGGCCAAACGGGCCGCCCTAACGCTGGAGGTAGTTGTTTGGGAGCAAACACTCAATGGTACACAGTGGGCACAAACGAAAGATCGGTCTTTCACCGAAGCCGTCTCCTCCGCGCAAGTATAATGCCACCAGCCGTGGCATTCATCGCACTGCACACAATTATCAAACGATTCCGATTCCTCGCAGCAAACACAACTCTTGGTTTGATCTTGCTCCCTGTCACCCGGGGAAGCGTTGGAAGCGTTGACCGTCTGATCCGTTTTCGACATAGTCGAAATTTCTAAAAGTTTTGTTCCTTGAACAATGGGGGTGTCTTTCGAAATCGTATAAAGCAGCTCGCAAACTCCAATTTTGGTGCGAATCAGCTTTTAGCTGTAATATTATTTATTTTTAGTTCAGTACATACAAATTTTCTTAATTTTACTTACAAATTTCGGTATTTCCGACACGTACTTAGGATCAATTTCAACGCAATTCTCTTATAGGTTTAGGTAATCGTTTCTGTGATAGTAGATTTTAGGTTATATTTACACTTTGAAAGCTTTACTCAAAACTTACTGTGATACTGATCTGTGATAACTAGAATAATTCAATTTGTGTTTGCTCGTGATTGTTTAACTGTTAAACTAATTATCTTTTTCCCACCGCGAAATGACAACAAACTTCACGTTATGTTTTGCTCTGTCGATCGTTTGACACATCTGTCACTTCGCTCGATCGAGCTGTCTCGGATGTTCGGCCGTGGTGACACCGCGGGCAGTGTTGGCAGCAACAGAAAGTGCTGCGTACCATCTATGGTGGGGTGCAGATGGCGGACGGTACGTTGAGGAGGCGAATGAACCACGAGTTGCATCAACTGTTGGGAGAACCATCCATCGTTCACACCGCGAACGGACGACTGCGGTGGGCCGGGCACGAAGCCAGAATGTCGGACAGTAACCCGGTGAAAATGGTTCTCGACAACGATCCGACGGACACAAGAAGGCGAGGTGCGCAGCGGGCAAGGTGGATCGATCAGGTGGAAGATGACTTGTGGACCCTCCGTAGACTGCGTGGTTGGCGACGTGTAGCCATGGACCGAGCCGAATGGAGAAGACTCTTATATATCGCACAGGCCACTTCGGTCTTAGTCTGAATAAATGAAATGATCTGGACCCTAATGAGAATGACACAGACAACATTGCTTCAAAAAATAAAAAAACAGGTTGCATTAGTTCAAACGAGAGCTCGAGATAATTTTTAATGATGTTGAAGTTAGTCGCTATTAATTTAAAATTGTTCTAACTCTCGTCTGATTGCAATTATTCATTTTTTTAAAATCCATAATGCTTGTTAAATGAGTGCAAAAAACCGATAGAATGGAACAGGTAGAAAAATTTAAGGAAAACTTTAAGTAATCTCTGAAAAACATGTTGTGCAAAATCCTCAAAACATTGTGAAGGAAAAAATCATACAGCATGACAAATATTCGAAACATTCTCGAATGCTCGATGCTATATGAAAGTAAATAAAATTCGAGGCCATATGTAACCATAATACAGAAGATTACTTGAAAATTATTCAATAAACAAAGTGTATTTATAATTGTCGGAACGGTCTACAGACCTTGGTCGGTGGTTTGAAAGAACTACTGGACTTTGAATAAAATTCAACTCCGGACCTATTCGGATCAAGACATATCAATTTCTGGAGTGGGTATATCGGTAGTTTGGGGGCATTGGTTGACGTGGTTAGGTCAATAAATTTCAACTTTGAAGTAGATCAGTTGTTATCATTTCTGAAATCCCTCGTTGTAGATTCTCGTATTCAGCATGTCTTTAGATAAGTGCCTCGTTTACAGCTTTACCAGATTATATAGACTCAAAAGAAAAAAGAAAATTCAAAATATCATCGAATATTCAGCGGCTTTGCTTGATTTTTCACCATCATACAAGTGCCTGGTGAGAGATTTTTTTCTCAAATTCCCTATTACTACTTTCGAGTATCTATTATTTTGAAATGACTTAGATTTTTTAGTCACGAACAAACATTATACGCGTTTTTACAGTCTACTCTGAGTATCGCCTTTGGCGTATTGAAGGGCTTCTTTCTCAGAAACTTGTTCCATTCTTCTTTGCATTTATATTTTCAGTTCCTTTCTATTTTTTACTTCCTTTTTCATCAGGTAAATGATAAAAAAGTCGGTGGAGCAGAAAAGGCCCTGTTCGTATTGACGATCGCCAATTCATCTGGCAACCATTAGATAGATTCCACAAGCTAAGAGTTGTCATCTCACTTTCTCGTAGATGATTAGCTCCCCATCTCTTATCACACGAAAGTAGATAGCGTTAACACAAATACATAGTTATCGATCGGAATAGATCGGTACTTATATTCACCACCACTGACCTCATCGTATCGCAGTCAATACGAGAGGCAGTCAGTTAGGTTTGACCATCGAAGTGTATCGTGTCGCAGTCCTACAATAAAGGCTTTTTTCATGTTTAAATAAATCGGTCGGTATTAAATTCGTTCAAAATTAGACTCGCTAGTTTTAAGTTGCATCTCCGAAACCACATCAACACCAACGGTCCCGGACAGATGAAGAAACAGGCCCATTCGGAAATTAGTCAAACCGTTAACTATAAATGCAGGGAGGGAATCGTCTGTTAAAAGCTTGAATCTGAAACACTTTAAACCAATGAATTTGAGAATAAATCAAAATAAACCGTCTAATTAAGACCTTCAGTATCAATAAAAATCATTAACAACACCAAGAAATTCACAAAAAATCAAAGAAAACTCAAGTAGTATTTATCCAACCACGTAAAAACCTTGATTAGATTTGCCATCATTTCTCATAGCGCAATTCTGAATTTTGGCGCCCTTGGCGGGGGCCAACCTGGCCAACCACACGCTACGGCGCTGATGGTATGGACTTGCATCTTTGGGTTTACGTTCTGGCAACGAAGAGTGAATATTCGGAATCTACATTTGTATGGTCTATAATTGGATCAATTGGGAGTGAAATAAATTGTTGAAAGATATTGAGTACAGTGCGGAATAAATAGCAGACTTTTTTTAAATTATCAATCAAAAGCCTACGGCTCCCAAAGAATATAAATCCTTAGTTTTCTGTGCAGTGAGCTGGGTATCGGGTCCATGTTAGTGATTTACCCTATATAAAGCAACAGAACTGCTGGGGAATAAAAGGAACACACAATTGAACGGCAACTAAACGCATACTTCTCTCCTTGGCTGAACCACGCTACGATGATGCGATGTACGATCGAACATGGTAACACCAATTATAACGTCCCTAGGAGCTGATCCAACTAGTTCGAATAGTGGAGACATCGCATATCTTCATGTTGATTATTCATAATATATCAAGATCCTAACTTGAGAACATTTTGGATTGTCGTAGATATTCTAATAATAATGCAAAGTGTCTATAATGGTGCAATGACGTCCCCAGGAGTTGATGCAGCTCAGTTGATGCATAACACTGAATCAACAATTAGACGCCACAATACACGGTTCGAGCTACACTTGCCCGTCGCTTTGTTCCTTGCCATAGAAATTTCTTCTGATCTTGCACGGGAAATTCGTCTGAGATTTTGAAAGTTCACGGCAAACTTTAATAAATTTTCAATTCTCACAAATTTCTACGTCAGTTTCATACAAATTTCCACAATAAATTATTTAAAATTTCCTAAACCTTTAACATCCTTCTGGGGTAATACATGTTTAAGATTCAAAATCAGTCTCCTCACGCAATTTGAATTAGTTACTGTAGGCAGATAAATGCTGTTTGCTAATATTCAATTTACACTATTGCGTTAAATTTTAATATTATTTAATAATAAGGAATTAAACAATTATGTTTTAAATCTTACAAATTTGATTCTGTACACCCGTACATCTATACTTGCAAGCCAAGGCGTAAGTTTTTTTTCCTGTGGGAAATATTGTTCAATCCCTGGCACAGTGTATTCATTATGATTGTCACATAAGTAATGCAATGAATAAATAAGCATAAAAAAGTCTCATATGAAATTTAATAATTGTGGTAATACTAATAGAACAAGAAATTGAAAAGCAAGCCGAGTTGTCGTTGGAAAGTATTAGAAGCATGAAGGAAGTAGAATGAAAAGACTTTATTTTTGCTAAATTTAGTAGTGGCTTGTGGCTAGAAATAATCATTGATTTTCGACCAGAGTTAAGCATGACACGATAGAAAAAATCTCCCTCCATCACGAGTAATTTGTTCCACATCCAAACCAATCGATGTTCAAATAGCATGTATTTCAATTAGCCCTGTTTAATTCGCTCTCGTTACAGTTTTGAACAGTTTGGTACATATTTGCATCCTTCATCTGATGGTTCTTGATCAGCAAACGAAAAAATATCTTACACCTGTCAAATTCCATCATCTTTCCATTCTCGCTTCGCACTAGCACTGTACCAGCGATCTATCTAAGCTTGCTTGTCACCAATCACCATCACATCACAGACACGGATTAACCTGTCCCCGACCGGGCGTTCCGCTTCGGTATGCCCCCTGACAATGTGGCAACATTTATTAAGACTAGCTGGCAGGGACTAACGAATATGTTTTTAACGGTTTGAATGATGAATGAAAATGGTTTCATCTTCTAAAATATGGGCAAAAAAAGTTTAGTTTGACCCCGACGTGATTTGAACACGCAACCTTCTGATCTGGAGTCAGACGCGCTACCGTTGCGCCACGGAGTCAGTTGCGAAATGTTGGTTTGCTCTTCAAACTTATTCCGGTGCCGCATCGTAGCGCGCTGACATTAAGCTCAATTGCCGCGACTCACTATCTAATCGCGCTCAAGCACAGGCGTCCCGCCTCCATCAAATACCTAAGTACCTCCCGTTCGATCACACTTGACTGCGTTCTGTGTATTTTTTTCCCCTCGAACCAACCAACAACAAATTCATTAAATTATCGTTTGCTCGTGCTCAGCGTTGTTGGTCGATATCGGCTCCACTCCAAGCACGCGCTGATGCTGATTTCGTTCACCATTGACTTGGCCCGGACGGTGCGCACTTGTTCGACAAACAAAAAAGCCAATATCTGATGGCCTACCGCAGCAGCAACAGTGCCAATAAATGCCATCAAAATGCGTCCACGTTGTCATCATCTCACGGTGCCCATTATCAAATTAGCTTCCTCTTCGGCAAAGGTTCTCCGTCGTGTCTCGTGTCCTTCTGATGCTGATGGTTCTGTTCTGATTGGTGAAGCGGGCGCGGTGCGACCGATATTTTGTCAAACTGCGGTTGTGCGATTCGGTTGCGTGTTTTCCATCCAGTGTACCGGAGCCCATGCTCCGCATGTTCATTTGTTTACCGAGCGCTCGAAATTGGTTGTTTTGTCGGTGCGGTGTGGTCGCTCGTTCGTTTCTAAGCCCTCGAGCACGGGACAAAATCCAAAAAGGGTTGTTATGCGAGAAGGGGTTTTGTTGAACCAATTTTCCGCTTGTTTTTTGGTCCTCCGATGGAACTTGCTGATGGTGGTTGGTTTGTTTCATTAAAAGAGTAACTTATTGTTGGTTCGATGACATGGGCTTACGGGCAGGGTTTCCCAGAATATCGTTATTCATTTTGGGATTTTTTTGTTGTTGAGAGATGCCTACCATCTTTGTTCTTCGATGGGCCTTTGAAGCGTTGAACAATATGCTGCCAACTCTATACTGCAACAGGTTGCCATAGGTGCAGTAGCTCAGCAGCTACGTAGAATGCGAACGAGTAGAACGCTGCTCCTATGAGCATATAAGAGAACAGGCAGGATGCCGATCGATTCCCAAAATAATTATAATTTAAATTAAACTTTTAAAATGTTTACAAAAACAGTCGTGAAACGTAATTTTTATCGATGAATCTTTTGAAAACAAGACGAATTTAATGTGATAGATTCTATAGTGATTGATTATGCAACGAGTCTATTAATTAATTGGATAGAATACCTAATTAGATTATCCAGTCATGGTTTGAAAAGTGCAAAAGCGTATCATAGTTTGTACCATTTTGAAATCAGTTGAAATTACCATTTCATTGGCAGGAAATGAACCTAAAGCAGTATGAATGACATATTTGAGTATACTGGAAGTGTTAAAGTTTATTTTTAAATGAATTCAGATTGTTTAAGATGTAAAATTAAAATCGTCCGAAATTCGCGTTTTCCCCATCAATTGACATATTTTTTGACGCCTTAAAACAAAAATCGAAAAGGTCTGTTTTTTAAGATTGGCCCAATTTTGATAGAACATCGGGTGAATTTTTTAGGCCGGTTCACATGTGCAGCACTTTTTCGGTTTTTGTTTTCAATTTTAAAAATAGTTAGAGGCTTGAACAAAGATGGGTTCTATGGGAAAGTTGACCTTAAATTAGCCAAAGAGTCGACTGAGACAATAAAACGAGATACAATTTTTGACGGGAAAGGTCAATTGCACAATTTCAAAAAGCTCATAAAGGACGCAGTTCGTTACACAGAAATGAAATCAATATATAAAAAGAAAGTCATTTTTACCTAGAATCTATTGACATCATCGAACAATTGAGAAACATTTTTTGCAGAGTAAAGAGTTTAACATTTATTCAAGGTAAAAACTGATCATGATTTGAACTAAAATGTACCGTGATTTGAACTTTTAAATGTAGTCAACAATTTGTCATCCTTAGAGAAAAAAATGGCTCTAAAATTTTCTTAGTAACGCCTTTTAGAGGGGGGGCTGTTGTGTACAAAAAATTACTTTTTATACTACGAGGGGCAGGAACTTGGATTTTTGCGTTACGTAATTTGTGAACAAAACCCCAAAATAAACGCTGGAATCGACTATTTCCTGCCAACTTTCTTCGGACGATGTTGTTTCATATTTCAGGACAGCAGTTCCATATAATTGTTATGGACTGGGAAACAGGAATTTAGTTAAATAAACTAATTTGTAAATGAAAATACGCTAAAGGGTCCCATTACTAGCACACAACAGGGGTGGTGGTTTGTTAGAGATGAGCCAATCCAGCCTGCGTTCATCAGCCGTCCCGGCTCTGTGTTTGAGGTAGGTGAAGGGCCCTTCCAACAGCCATTCTCAGACAAGTACCCTCTCAATACGTTCAGATCATCTACCGAAAAGCCTCATGCTTGCAGCCAATGTGCAGCGATGTCTCACCCACTTCTTCATCGGACCTCGGGACGCACACTTGCCTCCAGCCTTGAAGAAGGTCCCTATCTGCTCCCGGCCCTGTGTTCGAGGTAGGTGAAGGGCCTTTCCAACAGCCATTCTCAGGCAAGTACGATCTCAATGCGAACTAGTCACCTCCTGATAAGTTACCTGTTTTTAGTTGTCCTGCTGCTTCACAACCCAGTACCATGGCCATTTTGGCACCTACGTTCACAAGTTCAACTCGAGCTGATGCTTTTATGCGTTCAAGCAGCTCCCGACATCCTATTTGCAGCATTATGTCTACTGTCTCGCAATCTGAGTTGCGCGTTTATTACCAAAATGTGAGGGACCTCCGTACTAAGATCGACTCATTTTTGTGCGAGCTTCAGACTCGAAATGTGATGTGATGGTATTAACCGAGACCTGGCTCGATGATAGCATTCTATCTACAAAACTCGTCGGCGACTCTTTCACGGTGTACAGATCTTATCGGAATGCGCTCAATCAACAGTAAGAAAACTAGAGGAGGAGGTGTACTAATTGCTGTTTCATCTGCTCTGCGTTCCTGTGCGGATCCGACTTCAGTTAGTGGATGCCTGGAACAACTGTAGGTGAAAAGAAGGCTGACATACTGTGTCGTTAGTGTTGGAGTTCTCTATCTACCACCTGACCGGAGAGTTGATCTCAATATGATCCAAGAGCATGTTGACTCCATAAAAATCCATTCTATCCGGACTAAACCAAAATTATTTTGCTCTTCTTCTGGGGTAGACGCTTCCTGGTCACATTACCTTTGTTCAAACTAAACGCAAAGAAAGCGGGCTACCTACAAGCATGCATTATGGTGACTTATCTGCAGACACGGCATCTGAAAAGTGCATACTATTTGCCCATCACTTCAAAAAGGCTTTTACGAATGCTCAGTACTCGGTCCATCTCAAGTAGATGAAGCCCTCCGAGATACTCTGCCGGATCCTTTCGATTTTGGAATTTTTGAAATTTCTGACTAACAAGTACTACATGCACTCCTAAAGTACTCCACAACACCCGGACCGGATGGCATTCCATCGTCTCTGCTTAAAAAGTGTTCTGCTACTTTACTAGTATCATTGGCGAAGTTATTCCTATCCTATCCATTCCTATCTCCATTCTACAAAAAGGGAAACAGATGTGACATTGCGAACTACAGGGGTGTAACATCGTAAAGCGCCTGATCGAAAGTTTTCGAAATAATCATGAACAAAGCTCTCGTTGATACCTGCAAGGCTTACATCTCTACTTCTCAGCATGGGTTCTTTCTAAAACGGTCAGTGACTACTAACCTTGTCGAGTTCTCGTCTTTGTGCATCCGCTCAATGGATGCAGGTAAACAAGTTTGACGTGGATTATACAGACTTTAAGTCAGCGTTTGATTGTGTGAATCACTGTGTCCTTCACAAGCTTGGAAAACTTGGAGTGTCGCCTGGACTTGTGTGCTGGTTTAAATCATATCTATCCGACCGGTGTGTGAAAGTGCGAATTGGTTCGAAGTAATCAGATTGCTTAGGACCATTGATTTTTCGCGTTATTAATGAATGATGCACCGTTTGTATTGCCTCGCTGTATGCCAGTGTTTTATGCGGATGATGTAAAAATGTACATGGTCGTTACAAGCAGAAAGCCTACCTTGGACTCTTTTGAGAGCTGGAGCAAACGAAATAGTTTGGAGCTCTGGGAAAATGCAACACCATTACTTTCTGCAGAATGCGGCGCCCGATTATATTTGGCTACTCTCTGTCTTGCGAAGTACTTCAGCGTAAAACTGAAGTTGAAGATCTCGGTGTACTAATGGACAAGGAGCTGACATTTTAGTGCTTTAGTTCGTGCCATTTTGGTTCGTGCCAAATCGACCACGTCCTAATCGACGGTAAATTCTTTTCCGACATCACGAAGTTACGCACTTACCGTATTGCGAATATTGAATCCTACCACTACCTCGTTGCAGTATGCCCACGCTCATAACTCTCGACGGTGTACAACACGCGTCGATGTTGAACGCGGCGGCTCAACATTGGGCGGCTACAAGACGGTAGAGTAGCCCAAGGTTACGTGCAACGGAAGAGCAGCTAGGCACAGCGTCTCTTGAAGATGGCTGGAGAGATATTCGATCCGCCATTGGTAGCACCGCAACCTTGGCACGGTGCCCCCGGATCAGAGAAACGACTGGTATGACAGCGAATGTGAGCAGTTGGTAGAAGAGAAGAATCCAGCATGGGTGAGATTGCTGCAACACCGCACGAGGGCAAACGAGGTACGATATAAACAGGAGCGGAACAGACAAAACTCGATTTTCCGGAGGAAAAAGCGCCAGCAGAAAGATCGAGCCGTGAAGAGACTGAGCATTTGTACTGCGCTAATAACACACGAAAGTTCTATGCGAAGTTGAACCGTCCACGTGTCACAGCCTGATATGTGTAAGGACATAAACGGGAACCTTCTTACGAACGAGCGTGAGGTGATCCAAAGGTGCACTGGGTCATTACCAAGATTTGGGAGGAGGAAGTTTTGCCGCAGGAAAGGATGGAAGGTGTCGTGTCCCATCTACAAAAAGGGCGATAAGCTATATTGTAGCAACTACCGCGCAATCACATTGCTGTACGCCGCCTACAAGGTACTGAACCCCGGCCAGGTACCTCCAAAACCGGGGGAGGAAGAACCTGGAAAGATTCGTCCACCCAGGAAAGACGGTGGTATGGGGTTACGGCAGGCTGAGAGCTCTCAGCCGCCCCAGACCAGGGAAATAGAGGGGGGTGACGCCTCCTGGACCCTGGTCAAGAACAAGAGGAAACCGAAGACGTCAAGGGCCGAAACGAAGGCCCAGGCGAATGAGGGTAGCAAGAAGTCTAGGGTAGGCGCCAATCGCTCCAGGGGCGATGCCCTAGTCATCACGGCGGACGAGGCCAAGTACTCGGACGTCTTGAAGGCGATAAGGAGTGACGTCAAGCTCGGTGAACTCGGCGAGGACGTACGTCGAATAAGACGTACCCGGATGGGCGAGATGATCCTCGAGCTGAAACGAGGCGTCTCGCAAAAGGGCGCCGCCTACAAGAAGTTGGCGGAGGAAGTCCTAGGCGAGACGGTCAAGGTGAGGGTACTCACGACGAAGGTGAATCTAAGGGTTAAAGACCTGGACGAGATCACCGAAGTCGAAGAGCTCGTCACGGCACTGCGGCGACAGTGTGAAGTGGAGTCGCCCACCGCAGCCGTTCGGCTACGGAATGTTCCGGCAGGGACGCAGATAGCATTGGTTCGGCTATCTGCAGCGGACGCCTCCAAGGTAGTCAAGTTAGGGTGCGTCAAGGTGGGATGGGCGGTGTGCCCTGTGGGCATATACGAGCAACCCGAGGCTTGCTTCAAGTGCCTGGAACCGGGGCACAAGCAATGGGACTGCAAAGGCCCTGACAGAAGCAATCTCTGCCGACGTTGCGGATTGGAGGGACATAAGACACAATGCTGTACGAACCCTTTCATTTGTTTGATTTGTTCTAGCAAAGCTATGAATAGCAAGCACCCCTCGGCCTCGCCTGAGTGTTTGGTTTAGAGGAAACGGCGGAACACGTGTTGTTCGTGTGCCCACGTTTTCGCGCCATGCGTGACCACATGCTTGCCACATGTGGTCTAGACACTACCCCGGACAACCTAGTTCGGAGGATGTGTAAAGATGAAGTTGGCTGGAACGCCGTTTTATCGGCTATCGCCCAAATCGTCTCGGAGCTACACCGAAGGTGGCGCGTGGACTCAAGGATGACTAGTTCAGGCGCAAATAAGGGGTGATCCAAGGGTTCGACACGACACCATGGTGTTCTTCTATAAAAGCGAGTCACGATGTTCGGTGCTGCAAGGACACGCAGCTAACCTCGAGGGTGCGTTGTGCACTGCCACCCTTTGAAGCATTACTTTCTGGTTGTACCGAAGGGATTATGGGCTTGGCGGCAATGGAAACGGTTTAGCGGGTCGGGGATGTAGTCTTGCCTCCCTCGTTTGCTGTTGGAGGTGGTCCCTAACTTCCTGACTTCCTGGACAACGCAGGATGTCTGTTGAGCAGATTCCCCCTCCATTGCTTAGGAAGAAAAAAAAACACACACACACATACAGACAGACATCATCTCAATTCGTCGAGCCATTTGGTCGAAAGAACATTACGTCGAATGGACATTTGGTCGATGGAACATTTAGTCGAAAATGAATTTTTAGTCGAAAATGAATTTTTAGTCCACTAGACTTGTAGGACATTTCGGCACCTACATTTCAAAAAGGCGAAACAGCTTTTGTAACCAAGAGCTTCGCGCGTCGTTGGTGGGCTAATTTGAATTGCGTAGTTGGGCTCTAAAAAGCCTACCAGCAACGTGAGTAGCTTTTGTTTGCAAAAAGATGCGTTCTTTTGAAATGTTGGTCCTGATTTGATCGAATGACGTTTGGTCGAAAGAACACTACGTCGAATGGACATTTAGGCGAAGTTAGATTTTTGAATCTTCGTACATTTGATCGAATAACGTTTGCTCGATAGGACATTTGGTCGAATGGATATTTGATCAGAAGCGGATTTTTGAATGAGAATTATTGATGTCTTAATTCGAATGACGTTGCGTCCAAAGTATTTTTGAAAGAACGGAACTTTAATAAATAATAATTAAAAATAAATGAATTATTATTGCGGTGCTTATCCAGTATTCTGCGAGCGGTAATGGCCGCCAGCTTGGCTGTGGGCTACTCACTGATTTGATGTTTGTGGATGTCAACTGCACCAACCGTTCCGAGCAATTCGATCAATATATATCTTCTTCTTATATATAAAAATGAAATGGTCTGTGTTCGTATCCGCATAACTCGAAAACGGCTGGATGGATTTTCTTCATTTCTTCAGCAGATATGTTCGTTACCGTTTCCGACGGGTTTATATGATATTTCCTCATGCGAAAATTACGCGAAAGGTTGTGCAAATTGTAAAAATCTAAAATTAGGATTCGTATGGAAATTTCACATGAGCATTTTCGCCTACTACGCAGGACAACGTCTGCCGAGTCGACTAGTGGTAAATAAAACCCAGATTAATTCACCAAGCAGTAATGATGTAATGAATAAATAGGTCAAAAGGCGAACAGATCATATTTTTCGATCATATTGCATATTTTTGCATTGATTAAAAATTCATTGCAACCATCTTTAAAAAAAATTGTTTTGACATTTTTTTTCTAAGGGGGGCTTTGGGGAAAAAAAAAACAATAATTTTCAATAATTCCAAAATGCAGGGTTTGCAGAAAACGCTCTTAATAGATAGCGAACAATGATAAAAGTAAGTCAAAAACTGTTCCAAATCATAATAAGCCAAGATAATAAATTGATCAAACTTGTGTACAAGTGTGAGAAAACAAAATCGGATAGGCAGCGTCCACACAGAAGTGATGATTATGGCTTTGTTTCGAAACCAATAGAGACCCAGGAGTAGAATTAAGGGACGAGGACCAGCAAAGCCCCAAGCCGCTGGTCTAAAGCCACGACAACTTCCGGGGTGGGCACCCAAGGCCTCTTTTGTGATTCTCCCTGGTCCTCAGGGTCGTTTTAAATAATTATTGTGTTGGTTTGAGGAGATAATTCCTCTTTGACGGTTTTATGTTGTTTTATGTGGTGAAAAGGCGGACAATTACAAAGGGGACTTTGACAACGGAAAACAAGATTTCTTTTAACTTAATCTCAAAGGACAGCTGTGGTTCGAAGGGCCATACAAACTTTAATGAAATAAATGTATTTTTTTTTTTCGTTTTATTTAAAGACTAAAGGGGGAGCGGTAGTAACAGGGTGAGCTCACCGGTACGTTGCGGCCATTTCTGCTGCTGCTGATCCATTCTATGCTTTCCCGAAGAGGTTCTGCATGCTTTGTCTCTTTTTCTCTCTATCTCATTTCTTCTTCAGTTGTCTTCACAGAGTTCACAATATTGTAGGTTGGGCCGAAGTAGCGTAGGTCATTGTTCCATGTCCGGGGAATAGTACACACGCGCGCAATAATCTAATGGTCCATCAAGCGAGCCGGCACCTTTATTGAGCAGGACAACCACAGATTCGACGAAACACAATTGTTCTTTGTATAATATGTCCGCTCGACCACTTCACTATAATTTACTACCACACCACGGACTCGCTTGGTATTGTTGCATGATTATGATTACCACGAGACTAACGCGACTAGAACTTACTTCAAACTTTTGGTACATTTTTTCTAGCCGTCGTGATGTATCTTGTTGGTAATCCATGCTATTTATTTTAAGGTTTAAGGTTTTTTTAAGGTTTAAAAGTGTTTTAACTGTGGATTTAGTTGATAGTTTTCTTTAGGCCATTTTCTAGGTTAAATCTACACAGGAACACCAATCGATATTGTCTTCACTCCTCCGGATGGTTATAATTATACAACCACCCCTCTCTCTCGTTCACCCTTTCCTTTTATATCTTTCTAAGCTTCCTAGAATATTCTAGAAAGTTTCTCTCTGATCTTCTTACGACAATATTTTTTCAGGTTAAGGATTTATCTCTATAACGATGTCGTACACACTAAACAAATAATAATTATGTTAAGATAGGTATCAAACTAATAATATTTAAATTCCGATTGTTGGCTACATGCAAAGCCTTTACAATCCTAACTGGACACTTGTTTTCCTTTTTATAAATTTCTTGTAAATAAATTTTTGATTTAGATGTAAATAAAGCATCTCAATAAATAGTTTGATAAATTTATAGAATAATAACAAATAAATAATCTATCTCAACATTTAGAAAATAAATAAATGAAGCATCTGAATAAATAAAAACATTCGGAATACATAACGAAAAGAACAAATAATAAATAAAGACACCTTAAGCTACTAACCATGCAATTAAAAGAAATTTATCATGAGGTATAGCCTCCCGAATCAGCTCTTTATCATGACAGCTTGCGAAAAAAGTCTCTCGCGATATGCTACATATCGTATATGAATACAAAGACGATAAGTGAGAGACTTTGTAATTCTCTTTTTGATTCAAACCCTGCCGAAATGCAATGGTTGGTCAAACCAATTTTCAATAGCGAAAAATGGGACCCCGTCGAATGCAGCTTGTTGCGAGGAAATCGGATAATGCTAGGTTTTAAGGTGGTTATAGAATGAAGCCAGAAATCGGCCATTTTGTTAACCACGTGCTTTTCCAATATATTTTTCAAAAGCACGAGATGAAAGAACCATAACGCGTATGGGGCTTAAATAATGGAAGATCGTTTGCTTGGTTATGCTGAACAATCATAATTTGAGATTCGGCACTGTACGAAAACTATTACGCCAGATTTGGGCTTTTGGTAATGTATGTAGATAAACGTGTGGGGAATTTGAAATTCACCACGGGCTTCATTCTATAATCACCTTAAAAGTGTGTCTACAAAATTTGTACCCACACACATACAGACATCACCTCAGTTCGTCGAGCTGAGTCGATCAATATATAACACTATGGGTGTCCGGGCCTTCTATCAAAAGGTCTTTTTGGGGGGCAATCATAAAGCCTTGCGGTACAACTTTGTTGTACGAGAAAGGCAAAAGGTCTGAATGAAATTTCTTCAGCACCTTTTAATTTACCATATCGTTGTTTAAAGTTACTGCAACTAACGCTACAACTCCGTTATAAACGGCATTCAAGAAACGAACTATTAGGCAAAGTTGTAGCAAAACGTTGTAAAAAGTGCAAAAAGTTGTAGTTGTAAATAATCGAATATATCTTTGATGTAAAGGTTTTTCAGGGGTAAAATAGAGGTTGTTGAAATCTCCAATGCGATTGATTTACATTTTAAAATAGTTATGATAAATGAAGCACGGTCAAAGGGATTATAAGAAGCCCTCGGAAAAAGTTTTATAAAACCTTCAAAAGATTTATTGAAATTTGAGGAACTACAAATATACCAAATTCCGCCAGAAATCTGGTCCGTAAAGGATTCTGAGCTACAAAACTCCTTTACGGCCTTCACTAAAAGAGCTAAAAAATTCCCCCCCAAGAAGATTATTTGACAATCGTGCGATTTCTTGATAGCTTTGAAACATTAGACCGATAACCACTTCTGAAAGTTAATATAAAATCTTAGCCGTTAGCAATAATTGAATTAAACTATTGATGATTACAAAGTTCTATGTTACGTGACTTCTGCTGAGAGCTTTTAAAGATTTTTGAAAATACTGAGAGTCCCCAAAAATTTGTTATGCTCAGAGCCGTAGCGTGGACAACCAGCGCCCTTGGCGAAATCGTTATCGGGCGCCCCTTACTGTCATTGCATGTTCAAAACCAATACCTTTTTTGCGTGGTGGATTTAATAAATGTTTGCTTTATGATTTTTTTTCTTCTTTATTAAAGAGGCTTTCAGCCCTTGGCTGGTTCATCTCTGGAAACTTTATGAATTCGTTAAGCCTCAATAACCTGCATATGTTTCAATAGGTAGGAAGTCAGTATTATTAACCTTCTGTCTGTGCTCAAAAAAACTTACGTTGTCTGTGCTCTGGGGTCAAATTGACCCCAAATTGAAATTGCTATAACTTTTTTAATGTTTGGCCGATTTTGGATTTTTGGGGCTGTTTCGAAAGATAATTTAATCATCTTTCAGGTCATAACCAAAGATTGACTTTTGGTGGGCGGGTACATTGCGGGGAGGGGTTTTAGTGAACAAGGGTACAAAAACAGTGATTTTTCATGATTGTTTTACTTATATCCGAAAATCCTACCCATTTTGAACTGCACCTTTTTTAAAAAGGTTATGCAAGACGGCGTGTGCTTTAGCATGAGGCGTTGATAAGTTTAGAACTTGGCCGCCAGGTGGTGGTATATTTGAATTTATTATTTTAGACTACTCAAGATATTCTGATATATAGAATTCTCCTCAGTGTAAATATTCTTATCGAACAAATTTATAATTTGTTAAAATGGCGTCTTGATCAAAGGTCGTCTAGTGGGAACGGACTGTATTGTGACGGAAGTAATAATTAGGAATTTTACGAATAGGCGGCAAATTGGCTGATCTTTGGTTACGCATGTAGACCCAAAGTCCTTAATTCCAGGGTTTTCTTGGATGACCTAAAACACATTCTGTGAACGCATTCTATTATTTGCAGCATTACTGGAGCAGGTTGAATACAAAGAAAACTTTTGATGGACTCTACCACAACATTAATGTTTGCCAAAAATGCTACAAACCAAAAAACATCAGATCTCACATGGAACAATATACTCAAATATAACAGCTCACTAGCGCCGCATCTTGGAAGAAGTGCTCATTATATTGAGCACCGCTTTGTAGTCCTGGACATCCTGAACAATGTTGCCGAATACAACTTGGGTGTAGGTATGAGGGATCTCAAGCTAAAGCAATATTTCAAATATGCAAGAATATTACAAGTACACTAGCGCCGCCTATTTGTAAATTTCGTGATTATTTATTCCGTCACATGACAGTCCATTCCCACCAGACGAACTTTGTTAAATACGTCATCTTAACAAATTTCAAATTTGTGCGATAAGAATATTTACAATGAGAAAAAATTCATGTATCGGAATCACTTGAGTAGTCTAAAATAATGAATCCGAATATACCGCCACCTAGCGACCAAGCTCTAAACTAATCAATGCCTCATGTCAAAGGGCACGCTTTCCTGCATAACCTTATTGAAGAGGTGCAATTTAAAATGGGTAGGATTTTCAGATATAAGTAGAATAAGCATGAAAAATCACTGTTGTTGCGTACCAAAGCCGCTAGCAACGAACTTCCATCAAAATGTAGCACGTCTAAACGGTGCATAAGAAATGTGTCTATTTCAAATATTGAATAATCAAGATTCGCTAGGTGTTATCCCCCTTTAACGATCATTTTATTGAACAAACACTAAGATAACGTTGAACTATTATCTATATTGAAACAATTAGGAAAAAACGTCACTTATCATTAGCCAGCAAGAATTGAAGTCGTCAGGCAGTGAGGTGTGCATATGTGAATTACCAAATTATATAATATAACTTTATCATAACACCTTTTTTCTACAGTTAAAGTTACAGTAAAATTGATAATCCATGCTCTAAGACCAAAATTATACCTAAACTTAAACAAAGATACAAAAAGGACAGGTAAAACGGTTTAAAGCCTATACGCTATTGTACAACTAATCTAAATGCTATTTCAGCACTCCAGCGTGAACAAATCTAATTTCCCTATACAATTTGCTTATAACTAGAGACACTAAACGTAAGTACTTAAAATTAGAATGTTAATGAACACAATAACAGGGGTACTAAAACGAAGTTCTTATCCATTAATAGGAAATTTCTAACCCTACCGTACCCGATCTTCTGAGTGGGAAAATAAAGGTTATAATTACGGAAACGTTTATGCAAAATTATTTCGTTGCAACGGCAACAAATTTAGAAATTTCGTTTACGCGATCGGGTGTGCTATCTTTTCGTTATGGATAAAGAGGTAAAAAAGCGTTCCAATGTGCGGTTTGAGCAGAATGAAGACGTAGTTGGTGCTACCGGTCAAAATTTGTCGGGGCTGTTCGTAAGCTGCAAAATATGTAAGTCGTCGGATAACAGTCGAATGGTTTGTTGTGACAGCTGTGAAGAGTGGTATCACTTCGAGTGTGTGGGCGTGAATGAAAGCATAGCTAATGTGGATTGGAGCTGCAGTAATTGCACGGCAAAACTTGCGGATCCTGGCGTAGCGGGTGCTTCAACGTCGACGACACCGGAGGCAAATTCCAACTCAACGGGTACGAGACCAAAGCAGGCTGAAGATTTTCTGGCGCTACGAAAGCAGATGGAGCAGATGCAGAGAATGATAATGGAGCAACAACAAAACTACGATCGCCTGCTGAAAAGCAAGGAAGCGGAGCAGAGGAAATCGTTACAACAACAAAAAGCCTATTTTGAGAGGCTGCTGAGACGCAGTGAAGGGATTAATGATCAAGATGAACAGCTTCCGGAAAATTGCGCAAATACAAGACGAGCATCGACTAGTTTGCAGATCCCATCAAGTCAAATCCAACCGAATGCCAACTCAACAACTATCGCTGGGTTGAGCAGAGTGGGTGAGAATCGAAGGAATATTTCGGAAGAAGGGGCGGTTAGCATCGAGAGACAGTTAGCAGCGCTGGCCAAGAAGCAGGCCCTCGAAATGAAACATTTGGAAGAACGCTTGATGATCATGCAGTTGAACGACAAAGCTGGTGGAGATTCAGATCTACAAGAAGACAACACCGGATCCCCAAGCACAAGAATTCAACCCATCAGCAGATCTGTTCCATCTTTCACAGCCGCAAGCCGAATTGAGTAGGAGTCAGTTGGCAGCACGCCAAGCCGTGGCGGAGGAGTTGCCTTTATTCTCGGGTGCTCCGGAAGAATGGCCCCTATTCATAGCCACATACGAGAATACCACTCGGATTTGTGGGTACAGCGATGAAGAAAATTTACTCCGTTTGCAACGCAGCCTCAGAGGCAAAGCCATGGATGCAGTTCGTAGTCGCTTACTATATCCGGCAGGTCTCCCAGGAGTGCTTCAGACGTTACGGACACTGTTTGGACGACCGGAGATAATTATACACACACTCGCGTACAAGATTCGTAGCATGCCGTCGCCGAAAACTGAAAAACTTTCAACGCTTATTGATTTCGGCGTGGCTGTTCAAAATATGTGCGCTACCATCAAGGCCTGTGGACTCGACGAACAGCTATACAACGTAGCGTTACTGCAGGAATTAGTCGACCGACTGCCATCGACAATTAAGCTCAACTGGGCATTACACCGCCAAACTCTTCAGACCGTTACATTATCGAATTTCTCGGATTGGTTGGAGATGTTAGTGAATGCCGCTTGTACTGTGACTATCCCAAGTAGTTCAACGTTTCATCCTGTAAAGAGTCGGGGACGAAGGGAGGACTTGAACATCCATATAGATTCTGATTTAGAAGGTAAAACTACGTCGAAGACAGCACAGAAGCATATTGGGAAACTATGTCTCATTTGTCAAGGTAAATGCAGTAGCGTCACCGTATGTAAGGAATTCCAACAGTTCGACGTTAGTAAACGTTGGGCAGCTTTAAAACAGCATAAGCTGTGTCGAAAATGCTTGAAGAAGCATTTTGGTGCCTGCGAAGAAAGGAATCCGTGTGGGAAAGATGGATGCTCATACATGCACCACACTATGCTACATGATGACTCGAGGTATCAAGCAAAATTTCACTCGCCAACAACTCAAGATGTAAATAATAACGAAAGTGGTTCATCACAAAGCTGTAACACCCATGTCAGCAAGAACGGAAAAACACTCTTCAGATATATTCCAGTCATACTCCACGGTCATGGTGTCTCTGTCGAAACATATGCGTTTATGGATGATGGGTCTTCGTCGACCTTTATGGAGGATAGTCTTCTCAAGGAGCTGAAATTAAAAGGAAAATCGGCCCCTCTGTGTCTCACCTGGACAGCTGATCAACATCGAGTGGAGAAGGATTCAGTGAAACTGTCGTTGGAGATTTCGGGAATGGCAAATAAAAACAAAAGATACGAGCTGAAGAAAGTCCATACTGTCCGTCGTCTGGCTCTACCGAAGCAAACCGTTGATGTCGACACACTGGCTTCGGAATACAAGTATCTCGAAGGACTGCCTATAGCTCCTTATCGAAACGTTTCTCCTAGGATACTTCTAGGGGTAGATAGCTGTCGTCTGGGTTATGCTCTGAACAGTCGTGAAGGAACCGACGGAGAGCCAATTGCCAGTCGAACGCGTCTTGGTTGGGTGATCTATGGGCCATGTTTCAAAGGTACCAAGGACTCTAATCAGATGTACTCTGCCCACCATAGCTATCACATCTGTGCGTGTAGCGAGGATCGTGACTCAGAACTGCATACATCGGTCAAAGACTACTTTGCTTTGGAGAGCATAGGCGTAAAATCATTGGGCAAGCCACTGTTGTCTAAGGATGATGAACGAGCTGTTAAGTTACTGGAGTCATACACCAAACCAAAAAATAACCGGTATGAAACTAGGCTTCTATGGAAATACGAGGATGTCAAGCTACCACAAAGCAAACCGATGGCGACAAAGAGACTACTGTGTCTAGAAAAGAAGCTGGAGAAAAACCCAGAGCTACTTAAAGCATTCAACGAAAAGATTTGCGAGTACGAGCGGAAAGGTTACACCAGGAAACTGTCATCGGAAGAGATCAATGACCGACATCCTCTGTCGTGGTACCTCCCAATATTCCCAGTGCAAAATCCGAACAAACCGGATAAATTGCGTATTGTTTGGGACGCCGCCGCAAAAGTTAACGGATTGTCGCTGAACTCGGTTCTACTTAAAGGACCAGATCTATTAACGTCCATCGTTTCAGTGCTCTACAAGTTTAGAGAGTTTAAAGTGGCAGTAGTCGGAGATATCGTCGAGATGTTTCACCAGGTGTTGGTGAACCCAATAGATCAGCATTCTTTAAAGTTTCTTTGGAGAAACTGCGACAAATCACGGGAGCCGGAAGTGTACTCGATGATGGTGATGATCTTTGGCGCGTCGTGCTCACCAAGCTGTGCACAATTTGTTAAAAACCTTAATGCACAACGCTTCACAAGCCAATTTTCAAGGGCAGTAGAAGCAATAGTTGAGGAGCACTATGTGGATGATATGCTCACTAGTGTAGAGACAGTAGCTGATGCAAAGGACTTGGTGAAACAAGTAGAATACATCCATGCCCAGGCTGGATTTCAAGTCCACAACTGGTTGTCAAACCGTAAAAGTGTTCTCGAAGTCGTAGGAGCCAAAAATGCGAGCGAGAAAAGCCTCAACACTACATCGGAACATGCGTCCGATAAAGTATTAGGGATGTGGTGGAGTACAGCATCGGACGAGATTACTTTCAAAGTTTCTTCACGGCACGACTTGGGCATACTATCTGGTCGCAGTGCACCCACAAAACGACAAGTGCTGAGTACGCTCATGAGAATTTACGATCCTCTCGGCTTAATCGGAAATTTTCTAATGTTTTTAAAGATATTGCTACAAGAGATCTGGCGCTCAGGTGTCGCATGGGACGAACCCATAGCCCACAAAGAACTGGAAAAATGGCAATTATGGCTAAAGGTCTTACCGAGGATAGAATCCGTTCGGATTCCTAGATGCTACAGAGCAAATACATCAGCAACGACGGAGAACAACATCCAACTTCACGTTTTTGTAGATGCGTCTGAGAATGGCTACGCGGCGGTAGCTTACTTGCGCTTCGAAGAAAGTGGAAACGTAGAATGTGCCCTACTCGGATCAAAAACTCGGGTTGCCCCACTAAGGTTCGTTTCGATTCCTCGTTTAGAATTACAGGCGGCGGTGATAGGAGCTCGTTTAGCACGAAGCATAACTGAAACACTTAAGCTGAAGCCCAAACGGAAATATTTTTGGTCCGATTCCCGTGATGTGATTTGCTGGTTGAATGCTGACCACCGGAAGTATAGTCAATTTGTTGGATGCAGAGTTGGAGAGATACTAGAGCTTACTGAGGCGATAGAGTGGAACTGGATATCGACTAAAACGAACGTAGCCGATGACGCAACAAAGTGGCAAAGTTTACCAAACTTGTCATCGAAAGGACGTTGGTTCCGTGGGCCACCATTTCTTTGGGAACCAGAAAGTGAATGGCCAACCCACTCAGTTCCCTCCAATCTCAGCAACTTGGAGTTGCGCACCCACGTACAACTCCACACAGTCGAATATGCGGCAATCAACGTGGATCGTTTTTCTTGTTGGAAACGTTTAGTTCGCCATATAGCTTTCGTCAGACGGTTTCCAGTGAATATCCGCCGCAAATCTGCACGTCAGACATGCTTCTTGGGTCCGCTAAGCCAAGAAGAAATCAGTGACGCGGAGAAGTATTTATTTAGAAGAGTCCAATCCGAAACATTTACCGATGAGCTACGTGTACTAGAAGAAGCTGCTCCTGAACCCTGGAAAAGTAAGAAGAAACTTCTTAAAAATAGTCCGCTGTACAAACTTAGTCCATACATCGATGATGACGGTATACTGCGCATGAATGGACGCATAGATGCATGTGAATACGCAAGCGATGAGATGAAACGTCCTATATTACTACCTAAGCGTCATCATATAACTGATCTAATTCTGTTAGATGTTCACCAACGATATTTCCATCAAAATCATCAAACTGTCCTGAACGAAGTACGACAAAAGTATTATGTGCTTAGTTTGCGATCTGTTTATCATCGTGTTCGAAGCCAGTGCCAGCTCTGTAAGATTAACAATGCAGTACCTCACCCACCTATGATGGGTGATCTACCCCCAATGCGACTGAAAGCTTTCGTTAGACCTTTCTCATATATAGGGATTGACTACTTCGGGCCACTACATGTTATAGTTGGCCGCCGAGTAGAAAAGCGATGGGGCGTTCTTATAACATGTATGACTATCCGTGCAGTCCATATTGAAGTGGCCCATTCACTTTCTACAGAGTCCTGCATTTTAGCCATACGAAATTTTGTCGCGCGAAGAGGAATGCCGATAGAAATAATTAGTGACCGCGGAACCAATTTTGTGGGAGCCAGCCGGGAGCTGAGAGAAACTCTTCAAAAAATGGATCAAAATAAGCTAATCGAGAGCTTTGTGACCGCCCAGACAAAATGGTCTTTTAACCCACCCGCTACGCCACATTTCGGAGGATGCTGGGAAAGACTCATTCAATCCGTCAAGAAGAGTCTTCAGCTAGTGAAGCCAAATCGGACACCAACGGATGAACTACTTCGTAACATGCTCACCGAAATTGAATTCGTCATAAACAGCCGACCATTAACAGAAATACCTGTTGAAAACGATGAAGATTCCCCGCTTAGTCCAAACCACTTCCTTATTGGATCCTCAAATGGATCCAAGCCCCCGATCGCATATAACGATAATCCTAATGTAATCACACTTTCATGGAAGATGTCTATGGTGTACGCAGACCAATTTTGGCGACGCTGGGTCGCTGAGTATCTTCCACATTAACTAAACGAACCAAATGGTTCCAACCTGTTAAGCCGCTGGAAACAGGAGACATCGTGGTGATCGTGGACGAAAAACTACCAAAGAACTGCTGGCCCAAGGGGCGCATCATCGGAGTCTCAAGGTCTAAGGATGGGCAAGTTCGCCGAGCATCTATCCAGACATCCAACAGAATATTTGAAAGATCAGCAATCAATTTAGCGGTACTTGATGTCAGTTCAACCAGAAGTAAGTCGGATCAATGATCACGAAGTACTGGGGGGATTGTTGCGTACCAAAGCCGCTAGCAACGAACTTCCATCAAAATGTAGCACGTCTAAACGGTGCATAAGAAATGTGTCTATTTCAAATATTGAATAATCAAGATTCGCTAGGTGTTATCCCCCTTTAACGATCATTTTATTGAACAAACACTAAGATAACGTTGAACTATTATCTATATTGAAACAATTAGGAAAAAACGTCACTTATCATTAGCCAGCAAGAATTGAAGTCGTCAGGCAGTGAGGTGTGCATATGTGAATTACCAAAATTATATAATATAACTTTATCATAACACCTTTTTTCTACAGTTAAAGTTACAGTAAAATTGATAATCCATGCTCTAAGACCAAAATTATACCTAAACTTAAACAAAGATAAAAAAGGACAGGTAAAACGGTTTAAAGCCTATACGCTATTGTACAACTAATATAAATGCTATTTCAGCACTCCAGCGTGAACAAATCTAATTTCCCTATACAATTTGCTTATAACTAGAGACACTAAACGTAAGTACTTAAAATTAGAATGTTAATGAACACAATAACAGGGCTACTAAAACGAAGTTTTTATCAATTAATAGGAAATTTCTAACCCTACCGTACCCGATCTTCTGAGTGGGAAAATAAAGGTTATAATTACGGAAACGTTTATGCAAAAATTATTTCGTTGCAACGGCAACAACTGTTTTTGTACCCTTTTTACGAAAACCCCTCCCCGCGATGTACCCGCCCACCTATAGTCAATCTTTGGTAACGACCTGAAGGATGATTAAATTATCTTTCGAAACAACCCAAAAAATTCAAAATTGGCCGAACATTAAAAAATAGTAATTTCAATTTGGGGTCAATTTGACCCCAGAGCACAGACAACGTAAGTTTTTTGAAAAAAGTACACTGTAGCACATATTTTCAAGATTTTTCAAGCGAATTTTCACCTAGGAGACAGATCTCGGCGAGATTTACCAAAATACCAAAAATTAGGAGCATCGGTTGAAAACTTAAAAAATGGCAGCCACTCAAAGTGGCCTGGGGTCATATTGACCCCAGAGCACGGACAAAAGGTTAAGAAAGCCAGAACATTTCTAAAAATCCCTGTTCTAGAAATTTGATGATTTTTTGAAAGATTTAATAAACCTACGCAAGTAAAAAAATATAGATTGAGTAGTACTTGTGTTACCGACCAAAAATCCAAACTTCCTTATTATGAATTCACGCACTAGTGGATCAAGCTAGGCCAATAAAATCCATCTCTCAAGTGTGCCGGTTAGTGGTTGGATCACTATCGGACGTAGTCGCATCAAAAAGAATCCTGTTTTGGCCTTTGGAATCGCCCTTAGACCTTGGTTGGTGGTTTGAAAGAATTACTGGACTTTGAAATTCAACTTTGGAGATATTTGGTAGAAGGTAGGAATAGCGATTTGACCAAGACGTATCAAGAAAAAACTAACTCTGGATCAATTCGGAGTGGGTCTATCGGTAGTTTGGTGGCATTGGTTGACGTGATTAGGGCAATAAATTTCATCTTCGAAGTAGATCAACTGCCATCATTACTGAAATCCCTGGATACAGATTTTCGTATTCAGCATGTCTTTAGATAAGTGTCTCGTTTAATGCTTTACCAGATTATATAGACCCAAAATAAAAAATCAAATTAAAAATATCATCGAATATTCAACGGCTTTGCTTGCTTTTTCACCATCATATATGTGTCTGGTTTAAAGGAATCGAAAATGTCACTGAATCAAATGCGATCGTCATGGTCTGCTTGAACTTCAAATAGCTTGTCTGCATAAAATGAGAGAATTTATTTTACAAATATAACAAACTCCCTGACAATACTTCCGAGTAGGGTAAACTGAGGTAAAATGCACCCCAGGGGCAAAACGACCTTTTGGCATTTTTGGCGGTGTTTCAAACTTGCTTTCAAGAATATTTACTGCTGGATTCGTAGTTTGAGATCCGAACTACTTGTACTGTTATGAATTTTTAGAAGGCCTTAATAATCTTCGAAAAGCTATATTTGTCCTGAAAATCAAAGCAAATTTCTCAAATTATGTGAGTATTCAGGCCGCAAGAACTTTTCAAGTCCGGATTAAATATTTTTAGAATTGATTATATATATATTGCCGCCGCAAGCGTAACTGTCCCATATTGAAACGGAATTCATATCAACATGGCGTTTATTTTCTCAGCAGCAGTAGGTATAGGTAGAATGTGCATAGACTTCTGAGCACCAGAACTGTTGCTCAAATCGGAAACAAGTTTAGTGGTCTAGTGGCCACCTCTGCTGCCTACAAGCAAGAGGTCGTGGATTTGATTACAGGCTCGTCCCTTTCCTATTCCATCCTTACCCCTAAAACATTCGCAAATACATGGCCTGGACAGAACTCGACTGTTAAGGAAATTATTTTGAGCTTTTTAGTGGAATATCTTCTTCTGCGAGTGTGGTACGAAACCCCTTCACTTCTGTGAGGGCGGCTGGAGCCCTGACAAGGGTCGTTTCGTGTGGATCTACGTCCTTGTTCTTGTTCACTTGTAATTGCTGACGGCTTTGGTTTCCACTGCGACGGCAGCGCGGCGTGCCTGGCCAGGTCGGCCGGCAACAGGATGCGGACGGCGATCTGCATCTCGCCGCTGATTATCGATATACTCGAAGATGTCGTCTATGAAGCAGTTCGTGATGCACATCGTTTTCGACGTTGTTCGGTGCTTCGTTCTGCCGATCGGTCGCGAAAATCGAACCCCGGCTTGCTAGTATCCGATATAAATTAAGACCGAAGTCTCACCCCTTTGGTGGCCGGTACCATTGGTGTCGGCTCGTTGGCTCCGCCTTTTGTTCGTTCGATGCCAGTGCATCCGTGCAAAACCAGCGCAAGCGGTCGTCGGAGGGAGATGCTACGAAAATTTATTCGCATGGATGGAGTATATTGCGTTTCTGCGGCAAATCGTCGAGTGGTTGACGTTGGCATCAGTAGTAATTAAGAAAAATTTAATCAAGATTCTAATTTCGGATTTTTGCTGTCTTCGATTGGAAAAGCGCATTATTGAAAACAAATCGACATTTATAACAGTTATAACAACAATGAATTTCATGATTTTTTTGGATTCCTTCTTTAGATTTGGCTAATGCGTAACTATCATTATTATTATCTCCATCCGACATCTAGAACTATCACTTCATTATTTGAATAATCGTGACATTCTCAAGTCTTGTCGAAAAGATACAGTTGACGAATTAAGATGCTTCTGCACACATAATTCATCGGATCATTTGCTTCACAGTGTATGTTCCTTGTTGGTAATTGTATCATTTGTCGGGTCCGCAAAACACGCTCTGGAGCATAAAAACGGAGTTGTTCAACCAGAGCCACACTGTCAACTTCTTTGCTATCCATTTTCTCAGGAAGTTCAATCAAACTATCCGTAGAACTCCATTTTTGAATTTTCCTAACGCTAAGAAGATGAGACGCCATCAATTACGAATAAGAAGATTAAAACATGCAGTTTTGCGCACCCTCCCTAAAATGTGGAGGCCCATTACCAAAACCAGCAGCTTTAAGAAGAGACGTAATTTTTTCAAATTAATGTTTTGGAATTCCTCCAAAAAATTTCTTCAAAAACTCAAGGGAATTCTTCTAGAGATATCTTCAAAAAATGTTCAGAATATTCTGCCAGGAGACACCCTGAATATCATTAGGAAACTTTCCTTCGAATTCGTTTAAAAATGACTTCAGAATTGTATTCGAAGATTCTTTAAAAACTACTCTATCAAATCCCAAAGGATCTCATTATGAAATTTGTACAAAATCTTTAGAAACTCGCAAAGGAATTCCGGAGTGAATACGTGAAAGAATTTAATGATAAATTTTCGCAGGAATGCCTGTAAAACTTGTCACAGCATTTCGTATGATGTAGAAATATTTTGAGGGAGTCTTCATTACCTCAAGGTCCCCTACTTCTTTTTATACCAAATGTGTGGCTTGTACTATGTTCGAAAAGAGTAGCGCAGAAAAGTATTTCATATTTATAGGAGCATGCTCCACAAGTCTCGTGAAATCTGTATGCATTTTTAAATTAACCGTGTCTTACCTCTTTTTAATCATACCGGCTCAGGTGGGTTTCCCTACATCGCCCTATATGGGACAAGATTCTCGACCTGGTTTCGGAACCATTTACTTTTTATCCCGACGCCCAAAAACAGCTTGTCAATATGCAATATACAGCAAGGTTAGATAAATCAAGCTATTTCAGGAATAATGGCGTTGGTCGCAATAATATTCCCATTTCTACAAAAGGTAACATGTCTCGAGTTTATTTTCGTGCAATGTGTCGCATTAAATAAACGATTTATTTCATACAGACTAAATCGATTGTGAGATTTCTCAATTGTATCCCTTATGTCTGCAGAAGGGTTGAAACACGACACGACATTCAAGATTCAACAAACGATGCAGAGAACAACCAAAATCGGAAGTCGTTGTTCTGTTCTGTTTATGTACGAGCTGGATTAGAGAATTGGGCTGTTTTTTTGCGCATTTCATTCACCTCGTCAGCAGCCATGCTGAAGCTGATCCATACGGTTAGTGACCTGAGGCCGAGTCCCGCAGCCCAACCATAGAAAACGGACACAACAGACAGTGGCGGCTTTGGCTGGTGTTCCAAACATTTCAACCGAATCAAAGCGATTGTTAAATTCGAACGAGCGATCGGTGCTCAGAAACTAATAAAAATCACGCTCTCTACCGCACAACAAAGCCATAAACAAAGGCAAAAATTGCGCGTTTGTGGGGAGAACAAGTCCGCCGCCAAACATAACCAAGCCAAATATTCCGCCATAGGTTAAAATTTGGTACATGATAGGCAAACATCAGCTTCAGCATGGATCACGGTTTCGGAGTGTATTCTCCTCCATTAATCTCGTCCTATGCAGCGGGAAGGTGATTTTATGATGTTTGTTTTCAATCAGCGCTGCCGAAAGAGCCGCTGGCATGACCGGCTGCATACTTCATCAGAAAGCGTTGCAATGGGACCCTTTTTTGCGGTTGGCCAACAATTTTGTTCGCTTTCCTATACAGAACCGGTGTGCGGGGCAATTAATTAGTTAAATTTGATACCCACCAGCCCCGCACAAAGGCCACGGACACAGTTTTGTGTTATGGCAGTTTTTGCTGCTTGCAACAACAAAACAAACAGCTGTGACCGCGCTTCCGTAGGCCAGGAAGGGAAAATAAATGTTGACAAAATTGAAAATCAGTTTGATTTGACAATGAATACTTATTACTAATTGACAGAATTTGACAGTAGTTGACAGCACTTTTGCATAGTAAACAAAATTAATCACTGCACGCCTCAAACCACAGAAATAATTAAAACACCTATCACGTAACATTGACATCACTCGTTTACCACTTGACTTGGTTGTAGAAAAGAATCAAACAGGTTCTCTGTTTTGTTTATGTTTTATCATTCGTTGTGTTCTTTTGCCGTGAACTTCATTCAAGCGTTTGTTCCGCGCGGGCTTCCGTTCATCCACACTGCCAACCCTGTTGACTCACTGCAAAACTATCAGAGCCGTGTGTTGCTCTTGCTGTTGTTGTCGGTTTATTCTTAGCACAAATTCACACGCCCCGATCGGTGAGTATGGACGACAGACGGATAGGATGGTATGCTGTATACAAGCGAACGAAGAGTGCGCGTACGTCACGTCCACTCATGTTCTCAGCGTATTCTACGTTTCGGTAGTAGTGCGATGACGATGGTGGAAGAGGTAGAATACTCGACAACCGTAGAATCATAGCGGGAAATAATCGGTAGAAGCGGTAGCGTTCTGAGCTCACCCATCTTCATGAAGCCCGGGTAGCTCAGTCGGTAGAGCGTTGGACTTTTAATCCAACGGTCTAGGGTTCAAGTCCCTATTCGGGCGGGTAGATTTTTTTGTTTCCTCCACTGGCTCCAAAGTTTCGTAGAAAAATTCTCAACATTTAAACAGTTTTCCAAAGTGAACGAAGTAAAAAATTCTTGTCAGAAGTGGGATTCGAACCCACGCCCTCAGAGAGGACCAGAACGCTCGGGATTATCTAGAGAACTGAGTGTTTCCCGGTGGAAGCGGATTTGAACCCACTACCGCCGAATCTCAGCAAGATCTAACTCTTGAGTCTGGCGCCTTAGACCGCTCGGCCATCCTGACATGTGTGAGCTAAATGGTCCGACTAGCACTTTTCCGCGCTTCTCCTGTGCTCCTAAAATGAAACCATCCGTTTATTCGTTAGTCGCATTTCATATTGGATTTTGTTTCTCGTGTGACTCATCTTCCGTATGGGAAGCGGCACATACATATCGCACCGAGTCTAATAAATCAAAATACAGCGCGCCGACAGCTACCCGCAGAGCGAATTAGGCGGCAAAGCATGCGCAGTAAAATAGTGACTGAGCGAATGGTGATGGCGTTGTTATTGAACTCGGCGAAGCACCGCATGGCTGCGGTAATGGGATGTCAAAAAGGTCGTGCCCTCGTGATTATTCGTTGAAGATGTTGCGGATAATGAGGGGGATTCCATTCGTTTGGAAGGTACCAAACCGACTCGGTCACCTTGACCGGTTTACCTAGATCTGTTGCTGTTGGTCGTGTTTGTCGGGTGCGATTTTCGTTAAGTTTCATATCAGAAAGCAACTCGCGAAGCAATGCAGATGGGTAAACATTTTTGATGTTGATTTACTAGTTTTAATCTGAGCTGAGATTTGCAATGATTGGCAATTAAAAGGGATATACAGAGCCAAAGATTGTTAATTGAATGTGGTCGTTTCGATAAACAAGCGGCTCCATAGCTCAGCTGGTTAGAGCGTCGTGCTAATAACGCGAAGGTCGTGAGTTCGATCCTCTCTGGAGCCAGAATTTCTTTTTTATAACGACAGAACTGGATTATTAGCTCAGCTACCGATCAATAATAATGCAGACACAAATAATGACTTTAGTGACCATGCTGATGAAAATAAAGTCTTACTATACTATTGTCAATGTTACATTACATTTTTTCATTATTTTAGTTACTTTCGAAAAAAAAACCTGAAGGATTTATACACTTAAAACGAATGAATTTAAGAGAAAATTGGTGAAGTTTTGAACCTTCATGCAATTTGAAATTGAAAGAAACATATTGATACACTTTTTTTACTAATTTTCTTAAAATTTGTAGTAATTCAAGGAACAGAGCTTTAAAACTAATTTCTGTTGAGATACATGATGATAAAGAGACCTTCTGCATAGTTTTGGATGAATTTCTAGTGGAATATTTGGTGGAGTCCCTGTATTAAAATCTAAAATAATTTACTGTATAAGTTGCAGACGAACGGATTTTTTTTTGAAAAAGCATTGATGGAAGACTATGAAGCAGCGTTGGTAAAACTAAATCAGGGTGTCTACTCATCAACATAAACCAAATTCCCTGATTTCGCAGGTTTTTTTCAGGTGCTTTACATTAATTTCCAGGTAAAAACAAACGTGCCAAAATATAGATTTTTGGAGCAAAATAATCAATTAAGAAAGTGAACATTTCTTAAAACCTCTTTCAAAAGAAACTGTTGGAACTCTCAAATTGTTTCTCGTAAATTACTAAAGATTTTATTTTCGGAAATACCTCCAGGATTTCCTTAGCAAGTACCTGCATCTGTAAATTGCTTCAGCCATGCAATAATTTTTTTTTCAGTTATTCTATCGGAAGTTCCTCCAGGTATTCATTTGAAAATTCCTCAAGGTATTCCTTTAAAAACTAATCTAGGAATTACTTTGAACAAAATTCCAGAAATGAATTCAGGAATTCCTTCAAATAGGGTATCCTAAGAATTGCTTCGAAATTTTTCTCAGAAATGATTTCATTCAGAAATCTCTCGGAAATATCTTCATAAATACTTTGGAAATTTCTTCAGGTATGCTTTTGAAATACCTTTGAGAATTACTTGAGGAATTTCTTCGGAAAATTATTTAGGTATTCTTTTAGAAATTTCTTTAGAAATACCGCCAACGGTGGTGTCATTGGGCCAAAATGTGGTGTGCTCTAAATAAATGTTACAAAGCTCTAGTAGTTAACATTGGAATCAAGTTTTAATCAGTTTGGTACAAGCTTGAACAATGAATTTACTACTGTGGGGAAAAATAATAAATGAGGAAATTCTTCAAAGTTATATGTTGTTTAAAATTGGCTCATTCTCACCCCTCACATGGGTTGACATTGGGCCAAGTACAATATTGTTCAACGTTTACTATGCAACGATTCAATCGTTCATTAAAAATAATTGCCTACATTACGGCTCTTACGACCAATCTCACCCCTTTTCAGCGTGCATTGCTCATTGCTACGAAAAACCAGAACCGCTATCCAGTTTTCCGCGAGCGGTAATGGCCGCCAGCTTGCCTGCGGGTTAGTCTCTGATTTGACATTTCTGGAGGTCAACTGCACCCACCGTTCCGAGCATTCTGACCAATGTGGCATATAAGAAGGTGCTGATTGAGTGAATTCGAGCCTTCTTATATACCACATTGATCAAAATCCTCGAACGGTGGGTGTAGTTGACCTCCACAAACGTCAAATCAGAGACTAACCCGCAGGCAAGCTGGCGGCCATTACCGCTCGCGGAAAACTGGATATAAATATTCATAAAATTCGATCAAACAAAAACAGATTATCATCACATGATAACCAGGTATCCATCGATCTAAAAACTAGTTATGTAATAGATTTGTGGGGCATTACTGACACTATTTAAATACGGGCTCATTCAATCAATAGTTTTACATTACAATTCCAAGCATTATGGTACGAGCACAATCAGTTCTTGGAATTTGTTTTGTGATTTCCTAGACGTGAATTTTACTATAATTTCGAACCGTTTGAAGTTTTGATCAAAATTCGAAACAGTTTTTGAGATATTCGGAGTTGAAACATGTTTCGTTTTTGGCCCAATCTTACCCCCAGGCCCAATGTCACCCCGAACGACGGTACCCATGGATTTTAATTCTGTAATTTTTTTAAAGAAAACATTCCAGAAATTGGTTTGGTAATTTCTCCGGGAATTCATTCAGAACTTTTTACATAAATTCCTTCAGAAAAATGTTTGCAGAATCCTTTACGAGTTCCTTCAGAAATGCTTTTAGCAATTTCCTCGGAAATATTTTAAGGAATTCCTTTTAGAACTCCTTCAGAAGATCATTTGAAAATTTCTTTAGAAACTCATTCGGAAATACAGTTGATGCAAAAGTATAAAAATGCTAAAATGGCTCCTGTTCGCGTGACCAACATCTAGTTTGCTTGGACCTAGCAGCCAAAGTACCGATGCTATAAACGCCAAACTGTTGTTAGTGATGAAACCAAACTTGCACTACCTACAACATGATGGGCAACAAACGACCAAGTTAAGCTTGACAAAATAATGTTAATGGCTACAACGCTACTAGCATTCCAGCGATTTCTTTGAAAATTCCTCTAGTAATTTTTCGAAAATTCCTCCGGACATTTCTAGAGAATTTCTTTCAATAACTCAATTCAGAATTTATTCGAAAATTCATTTAGGAATCCATTTGAGAAATCCTTTTGAAATTATTTTAGGAATTATTTCCAGAATACTTTAAGTAATTCCTTTGAAAATTACTCTTGAAAAAACAATTAGAAATTCCTTCGGGAATTCTTTCAAAAATCTTTCACGAATCCCTTCAGATTTTTTTTGAAAATCCTTTCAGGTTTTCCTTTAGGAATTCCTTAAGGTCACTCCTGACAGAATCCAAGTTTCAAAGTGCTAGCGTTTTCGGGGGCACACCACTCTATACGGAGGCAGCGGACAACTGTCATTTTTGTTAATTCAGCTTTGCTGCGTCGCAGCATGCGTGAAAAAATAAAAATGACAGTTGTGCGTTGTTTCCGTATCGAGTGGTGTGCCCTCGAAAACGCGAGCACTTTGAAACTTGGATTCTGTCAGGAGCAGTGGTGCGAATTCTCAATCTCAGTGACTGAAATTTGTTGAAATTGATACCATATCCTCTTCACACTCACTTCCTAACAGTGAAAACTGAAAATGGTTAGCAGCAACAATCAAAGAAAGAGTAAACAAAACACCTCTTTTCTCATTGCACACGCAGCCCGCAGTGACAGTCCATTCAGTTCACTCGCTGCTGCGTGAATGCGACGGCCCTATATAAATGCATGGGTGAATACTATCACTTGAAAGACAATGACAGGAGATTTGTGCCGAATGAACATCAGCTTCAGCCCGCTGTTGGCAAACCGAGCAAGCTAATCTACTCCTGCTTTGTCTTACTGACTGAAAGACACCGTCATAGGCGAAGAGGAGCAGAAAAATACAAAACAAAGAATCACACTCAGCAGGCATTGTTGATAAATTGCACCACTGGTCAGGAGTGACCTTAAAGAATCCTTCCGAAATCTCTCCTAAAATTCCTTCAGAACATCTTTCAGGGACTGATCTTGGAAATTTCGCCAAGAACAGTTGAGAAAATTATGCAAATAATTCCTAGAATATACTTCTTTAGTGATTCCTTTGAAAAAGGATCGGCTCACAACAGCGTCTGTTCTCCATGTTAGGGGCAGCTGATCATCGCCCGAGTGCCAGCGAGGGGCTCTAAGTGAAACTTTGCACCGGAAATAAGGAGGAATCCCGAGCAGCACACATGTTATACAAAAGTTACTGTAAACTCTATACAACCGAATTTAGTCACATTTGAATTGCTGCAACCAAAATGGTCTCTGTTGTGCTGCTAGGGATGGTCCTCCGGAGATTTAGGGGGTTTGGTGTCAGGCCCTGCAAGCCAGCCTTTAAAAAACATAAGCAACGAACAATCAACAAGAGAGTACGGACCGGATCCATCGGCGAAGACCACTGCGAAAAAAAGGGATAAGCGATTGGAAACTCGGTTCGAAAAATCTCTCAACTTCATCGGGAGCACACGCATACTCGCCGATATGCTCAAGGATCGTGTATTCGGCACTCCGGAAGCACTGATGATGATAAGGACGCATTCTACGCGCAGCTGGAATGTGAGTACGACAGCTGCCCAAGCCACGACGTCAAAATCATCATAGGAGATTTGAACGCTCAGGTTGGCCAACAGGAGGAGTTTAGACCGACTTTTGGGAAGTTTAGCGCTCATCGGCTGACGAACGAAAACGGCCTACGACTAATTGAATTTGCCGCCTCCAATAATATGGCCATTCGCAGCACCTACTTCCAACACAGCCTTCCGTATCGGTACACTTGGAGATCACCACCGCAGACAGAACACAAATCGACCACGTTCTGATTGATGGACGGCATTTCACTGACATTATCGATGTCAGGACATATCGTGGCGCTAACATCGACTCTGACAACTATCTGGTGATGGTTAAACTGCGCCCAAAACTATCCGTCATCAACAATGTTCGGTACCGACGACCGCCGCGGTACGACCTAGAGCGACTGAAGCAACCTGATGTCGCCACTGCATACGCGCAGCATCTTGAGGAAGCGTTGCCGGAAGAGGGTGAGCTCGATGGGGCCCCTCTTGAGAACTGCTGGAATACAGTTAAAGCAGCTATTAACGACGCAGCGGAGAACAACGTCGGGTATATGGGACGAAGTCGACCGAACGATTGGTTCGACGAAGAGTGCAGACAGATTCTGGAGAAGAAGGACGCAGCGCGGGCGGTCGCGCTGCAGCAAGGTACCCGGCAGAACGTGGAACGTTATAGACGGAAGCGGAGACAGCAAACCCGCTTTTTTCAGGAGAAGAAACGCCGCCTGGAAGAAGTGGAGTGCGAGGAAATGGAACAGCTGTGCCGTTCTCAAGAAACACGCAAGTTCTATCAGAAGCTCAACGCATCCCGCAAAGGCTTCGTGCCGCGAGCCGAAATGTGCAGGGATAAGGATCTTGACGGACGAACGTGTGGTGATCAAAAATGGAAGCAGAACTACGAAGAACATTTGAATGGTGCTGAGAGTACACGCAGTGAAAGTCAAGGCAGCAGACGAGATGACTACGTCAGTTCAGCGGACGATAGAAGCCAACCACCCCCACCTTGAGGGAAGTTAAGGATGCCATTCAACAGCTAAAGACCAATAAAGCAGCTGGTAAGGATGGTATCGGAGCTGTGCTCATCAAGATGGGCACGGAAAAGCTAGACACTTGCCTGCACAAACTGATAGTCAGAATCTGGGAAACTGAACAGCTACCGAAGGAGTGGAAGAAAGGGAATATATGCCCCATCTACAAGAAACGCGACAAGCTGGAGTGTGAGAATTTTCGAGCGATCACCATCCTTAATGCCGCCTATAAAGTGATATCCCAGATCATCTTCCGACGTCTGTCACCATTAGTGAATGAGTTCGTGGGAAGTTATCAAGCCGGCTTCGTGGACGGTCGCTCGACAATGGACTAGATCTTTACTGTACGGCAAGTCCGTACGATTTTCAACAGATCCAGTCAATTTATTTGCTTCGCGGATGACATGGACATTAGACTGGCCCAGGAAACAAAAAGTTGTCTAATTCCACGGGGCACCCCCAGGATTGTGTCTTTGGGTGAGAAAATGAATCTCTGAAAATTTCAGCTCAATCGCTTGTTGCATAAGCTGGCGCATTTGATTTGAAGTTTGTATGGGGATTTCAGCCAAAATGTATAGGAAAATACACCTCCGTCACTCATTCGATCTGGAAATTGGTTCTGATTGCTCGATTGACCTCAGAATTGTAAAACCGGCAGTTGGTATGCTACAGAACAATTTCACAGAACATTGTATGATGATTAAATGAACTTGCCCCGTGGAATTCGACAACATTTTTTTCTCCCCATAGTAATCTGGGCCAGTCTAATGGACATTGTCGGCCGAACATTTGCAAAGGTGGCAGAACTGTACACCCGCCTGAAACGTGAAGCAACAAAAGTTGGACTGGTGGTGAATGCGTCAAAAACAAAGTACATGCTTGTGGGCGGAACCGAGTGCGACAGGGCCCGCCTGGGAAGCAGTGTTACGATAGACGGGGATACCTTCGTGGTGGTCGAGGAATTCGTCTACCTCGGATCCTTGCTAACGGCTGACAACAACGTTAGTCGTGAAATACGAAGGCGCATCATCTGTGGAAGTCGGGCCGCAAGACATTCTGCAGCCATCAAAGTGACTTCGAACTACAAGAGGCTTATGCATTACATCATAATCAATAAATCAAGATAAAATTATTTCATATTATCAGTTATCGAATAGTACTGAATAATACTGAAATATAACCCAGGTAACCAGGAAGCATTAAAAAAAAGCATTTAAATGGCATTATATGCGCCTACAGTAATTCTGCTTTAATGCATCCATCGAAAATAGTGCAGAGGAATAATAAAATGTAGCCAAGTACTCCTGTCAATGGTCGGAATAGAAAAAACATTCTGCACGTACCGATTTCTTTTCTCAAATGTAAGTTCATTGGACAAATAGTCCCCGCTTTATAATTCCATATTGGAAAACGTTTGACATATGAACACTACAGGCCTTAAAGTGGCACTAATGTAGCTGTTCCATTGCACGTAACGAAAAACAACATTGTGCATTCAATGCTATTATAAGACTATGCCTCTCATGATTGCTTTGAGAATGCTTATTTAGAACAGCCAGGTTTTCGAAATGCTTATTTACAGCAAGGAGCATATGCAATGCCAGTATAATGCTACTATAGTGCCTAATTTAATGCTTATTGGTTACCTGGAAATGATTCAAAAGTTAAATTAATTGTGATATTTTTTATTTTGATATCATCTCAAATAAATTAAAACAAAATAGGAACTGAATTAGATATTTTTCTGATATCAAGACTTATAGAAATCTACTGAATGATAACTAATCTAGTATGTAAATCTTGATATCGCATAGTATGTGTTCGACTAACTAACTGTGTTTAACTAAATAAGATATCAGTATTTTGATATCACTAATATGATCCATGAATTAAAATAATATCAAATTGAGATATTTTTTTTGTTTTTGCTCGAGTCCTTATCATAATGAAAACTCCGTAGAAACCGTGAAAACCGTAGAAAAAAATCCCGATATCAAAATAATTTTTGTTTTGTTTTCCGTGATATAAAAAATTGTTATCATTTTGTTTATTTGTTCTCATTTTTTGATGTGATTACTATTAATTCGACCACAGGGTCACCAAAATTTGATATTGCAAGTGAAAGAATCAAAATATCAAAATATGTTTTCAGTTTGTTTTCTTTTCCTGCTCGACTGCTATTACTACTACTATTAGCTTTTTAAGTCGAATTTGAGATGAATCAAAACGTGATATTTATCTCGTCTTCAGTCTGATCCGTACATAATTTATAATTCAACCAACCGTGATGAACTTACCTTTAAAATAAAAAAATCAAGTTAATATAAAATATATAAAAATAATAATACAATACAATAAAACAAAACAATAAAAATTTACTCACTTCTCCAAATTTCGATATTGAAGGGATCATCGAGATAGGGAGAGATCGAGGAACAGTTAAGCAAAATTGATATGGGTACTAGATCCAAAAAAGCTCGTTGCTATGAAAACGACAACAACACAAATGTCGTTTCCTGTTGTTGATGTGTTTGTTATTGTCCAAAGATGGTCTAGTAGCCTAAAAATTTAAACATATCGACATAAGGAGAGTGAATCCTGAACAAAATATGACCAAGAACACATCGAGATAGGGAGGTTATCGAGATGTGAGCCCAAATGTATGTAGATTAAAGGGACTGAAGAAACCATTCGCCATTGGGAGAGATATCGAGATGTAGAGAGTCGTTTTCTGTCCTCGTTTTCTCCTTGAGGATTTCATCTACTTGATGTGATATTTTTCTTTACACTACCTCCTCTAAAATAATATGTTTTTACCAGAAACCCTTTTAGAAGCTCATCCGGGAACTTATAAAATTCCTCCGGAAAGTGATCTACAAATTCTTCTGAAAGCCGTTCGAAAAACCTTCTCACAAATTATTCATTTTTTTATTCAGAAACCCTCACTGATTTTTCTCCAGGAAATTTATGAGGAAATTCCTTGAGATTTCTTTTATTCTAGAAATTTCTTCGGCTATTCTTCTAGAAAAATCTCTGGCATTTCCTCCTGGAATGTATTCGAGAATTCCTTCAGGAATTCATACGGAATTTCCACCGATAATTCTTTCAGAAGTTTCATCAGAAATTTATGAAAGAAATCCTCCGATTTCGCTCCAGAATTTCTCTTGGAAATCCATAAGTTTTTGCTTCGGGAACTCTTCCAGGAATTTTCCCGAGAATTCCTCCTGGATTTCATTCTGAAATTATTTTTGCAATTCCTCCAGAATATCCTTCTCCAGAAATTCGTCCAACTTTAGGAATTTCTTCAGAAATTTCAACTATGCGTCCATGCAATTCTTACAGGTATTTTATCGGGAACTCATTCAGGAACTTATCTAGGAATTTCTCCAGATATTTTTCTGCGAAATCCTCCTGGTATTCCTTTGGACTGACGGGAATAGAAAAAAACGAGCAATGGGTAATGTTTTCAACATAACCGCGAGCAGACGTAGGACTTGTATAAACGTAACATATTTACATTTAACTTCTAACTTTTGGATCTATAGAGTTTGATTATAGGTATTGATATTGGAAACGACAACTTCCATGCTGTGTAGAATTATTAGCAATTGTTTATTCAAAACTTCTGGAAATAAAACTAATAATTAAATACATAATTAGAATTGCTTTGTTTCTAACTATTAAGCCCTCATTTACTCAAGCAAATGTAGGGCATCTATAGATTTCTTATTGATGATAGTATTTGAAGTTTAAAAAATTTATTTATAAAACTTCCAGACTTGGGCAAAATGTGCTATTTTAGGGGAACTGTCTCGTTTTCCAAACAAAGAAATACAGCACCAATTTCGTTGCTTCTTTTTGCTAACATGCGTGCTAACTGCTGAAAAAAAATCACAACAATAAGAAACAAGTCAAGGAGCAGTAACTAAAATAGAGGAGGTACTGCTAATACGTCAACGAAAAATTATTTAATGTTTTGATCCCAAACTCCGAGTCTACGTCAAGTTTAATAATACAATTTCTCAGAAAATGAAAAACAAAAAATTAAATAAAGTTTATTTAAATATTCTTCTGGAAATAATTTTTTACAGACTTTTTTTAAAACATTTACATGCAAAACAGCGAAATTTTCTAATCTGAAACGGATAATAACACTATTGCTGATTGTGCATCTTTAATTGCTAATGCCTTTTGCAAATAAATGAAAGTAATTATTTTAATCGAATTTTTATTTTCATCAGCGTACTTTTTTTTCTAGGGAATCAGAACTGTTATAGTATAACCATGTTTCAATGTACGTGTGGTTCAGTACCAAGCACAACTTAACATATGGTCAGTCATATGACATGACTCATACCCATCCCGGGATCATATGGATTATGAAACCCATCACCTGGATGAGCAGACCAAATCTCTCTAATTTTATTCTTCCTCATCCACCACCGCTGCCCTCGCTGCCACAGCCATCATCGGCCTGTAGCCGTGAACCCCGAGCGATGTGATGGGCGATTGTTTCCATCGCAACCGACACCACTGCATCCGACCATCATCAAGCACAGAATGACAAAAAATGCGCCCACTTCTTTTATGCATATTCGCAGACCCACCCACCGGCAGTTCTACCGCTGGTGACTGTATGCTGTCGCTGTGTAGGTAAACACAGCGAACGAACGAACGAAACGAAAAATGCGGGAGCAAAAAGCACGTCAGTACGCGCTGCTGTCACAAATTGTAATGACTCGCACACGGCAGGCACTGCTTCTTTTATATACAAAGAAAATCTTCCGGTAGACCCGAACATACCGTGACATACCGCATTCTGATGTCCGTGTTAGGAATGCACGGGATTGGTTACATATGAAATTTTGACTGGCTTTGACAAGAACTGAAATTCTCAGTAGCTAATCGTTAATAATCTTAAGTTTCAATAAAATAGGCAAAATGGTGGAGAGTGTCCAAGTCGATTGATATATAATTCTTAAAAATCCATCGAAAGATAAAGGCGCTAGAAACGTTCAAAATCTTCCCTTCCAGCGTAACGCTCTCGATTTCCAAAAATCTAAATGACACCCAGTATAGTAAAGAAAGACGTAAGTCCTACGTCAAAAATAACTAAGAAAATGCTAAGAGAAAAATTTGAAAAGCAGGCCAAGTTCCAGCTAAAATGTAGAGCTATTGAAGAAGAAAATTTTCCAGAAAGTGCTCCTGTAGTCGGGCTAAGGGCCCTCCTTAGCCATGCGGTAAGACGCGCGGCTACAAAGCAAGACCATGCTGAGGGTGGCTGGGTTCGATTCCCGGTGCCGGTCTAGGAAATTTTCGGATTGGAAATTGTCTCGACTTCCCTGGGCATAAAAGTATCATCGTGCTAGCCTCATGATATACGAATGCAAAAATGGTAACCTGGCTTAGAAACCTCGCAGTTAATAACTGTGGAAGTGCTTAATGAACACTAAGCTGCGAGGCGGCTCTGTCCCAGTGTGGGGATGTAATGCCAATAAGAAGAAGAAGAAGCTCCTGTAGTCCTGGAGCTCCTACATGGCTTCATCTAGAAATTCGTTCAGGAATTCATTTGGAAACTCCTCCATGGCATCTTCCAGGCAATTCCTACAAGAATGAAAACAGGAATCCCTCTGCCCAGAGTAAAAAAAAACTATGAGAAATTTGGTAGGGGAACAGACGGCTTTAGCAGATTTTGTTCTATTATTGGCAGGGGAGTTTTTGTCGACCGAATTTTTTGAAATTTGGCCACAATATTCTTTGATATGCATATAATGTTTAGGCCAAATTTGAGCAAAATCAGTCATAAAAACCCCCCTGACAATAATAGAACAAAACCTGCCAAAGCCGTCATTCCCCCAATCTAAAAAAGATAAAAACTTTCAGTCAAATATTGAATTGATTGGTTCGAAAGGTTTTTGCCTTTCTCATTAGCATTAGCATTAGCATTAGCATTGTTACGGTGTAATTCGTAGATTGGACACTATAGTGATACTCATGTTTTACTTTTGAGATCCTTATCTAGAATGCTATCAGAAATCAAGAAGGGGAATGTTCCTTGATTCCAGACTTAAACAAAAATAGAAAAATCATGAGGATTACTACTCCTGGCCACGCCCATCTTCACCGTAACTAGGGAGAGGAAGGAAGTGTTGAAGTGGTAAGTACCGAGAGGCCACCGACTTAGCGACACCCTCATAAGTACCACGGAGTTGGATAATGAGGAGGGTATTCGTTGGGTCAGGATTTGCCTGAAGCTGGCAATGTAACCGTGGTAGATCTTACCCCGTAACACACCACGTAAAGGTGTCTACCCAGCATTACGGGTAGGTTCGAAAGGTTTTTGCCTTTCTCGTATACAAAGTATACGTAAAGGCTATAGGATCACTCCAAAACCGAACTTTTGATAGAAGGCTCGGAGACCCATAGTGTTATATACCAATCGACTCAGTTCGACAAATTGAGGTGATGTCTGTATGTGTGTGTGTGTGTACAAAAATGTGAGACACACTTTTTGGTACTTAGCATTATTCGCAACAAGTTTCAATCGACGCGGATTGTGGTCTAGTTGTTTCCTATTGAAAATTGGCCCGATCGGTCATTGCGTTCCAAAGTTATTGAAAAAACATTGTTTTTCTGCCAAGGGTCCCCCCTTGGGAAATTTTTTTTCAAAAACGAAAAAAATTTTTTTTTTCAAAGATTGCAGCAATGCATTCAAATGACCGCAAATGCATATGAATTGATGTAAAAAGTAAAATCTATCTCCCTAAAGTGCTATTTTGACCTCTCTTATGTGTTTTTATTATTTTTTTAATGCGCGAGAAAGGCACAACCAACGCTAGGTGGATTGATCTGGGTTTTTCCGTTAAAATTTCTGATTTTCACATTTGAAGTTTTCAAAACAAAATTTATAAAAAATCAATAATCAAAAATCATTGACATTTCATATTTTTAGCAACACTAACAGGTAGAAATAATATAAGTTAACTAACAGCCAACGACCTCGAGTAACAATAAGGCAAAGACAAAGGTGCTGTTTGAACGAGATGTCGCCACAACATTTAAAGTAAAATGAATTTCCTTGTGTGGACAAATCATCCGTTCTCATCAACTACGCATCGCATCAATATGAAAGCTAGGTCAAAAACAACAAATAATTTTAGATTTTTGTGCCCACGACTTGTTTCACAGTTCTAAACAATAAAAGAGATTTTATTGTACCTCCATACTAAATTCTAGCTGTATACTTTCAATTTCTTCAAGACTGTTCTCCATCTCGTGTGTGTGGAAGGAACATTGAAAGCTTACGATATCGAACAGCAGATGTCACTAGTGTATATGCAATATTACATTAATACAAACACGCAGCAACACCACCTGTCGCCTGATAATGGAAATATTGCAATTATACCATCAGGTGTAGTGGCTGTTGTTAAAATGTTTTGAAAGGGCCTCAAGCGGATTTTTTGGTAGAATGCAACTGACGACCTCCAACAACTGACAACGAGCACGCTGCGCAGTTGCGGGAAACGTAATTAATAGCAAACTTTATGAACAGGTAGGCAATTTGTTGGAAACTGAATATGGTTAAGGTATAAAAGAAATTGTAAAATTATATTTTAGTCTACTCAACTGCTCCGCTAGTGTGAAGCTGCAATTTCTAATGGTTATTCTTCTAATAGTCGATCGTTTGCCCATGGAATCAAAGTGTAATGTCTTACTTAGAACGATAATCGGATTGATGAAGGAAACACCACAGTGACTGTAATAACAGTGTCGTCAGTGTCAGAATTGGAAAAGAATCATCTACCAGTTCTGTGCAAAAGCGCGTTCCAAACGAGAAGAAGACCTGTCAAACGTAGCACATGGCGGTCACCTTTCTCATTCTAGATAAAACCATTCCAGTGAATATAATAATAATCCCCACATGTCGGCGAATACGGTGGCAGCGGCAGCTTCCGGAGTGATCACGGTAGATAGATATCCTCTAGGATTTCCTCCGACACTTTTTCCGAGACTTCCTCCGAGAATTCTTTCTTGAGTTCCTCGGAGAATTCGAGGATCAGGAATACGTTCGAAAGCTCCACTGGGAATTCTTCGTAGAGTTCCTCCAACAACTCCTCCAGGAGTTCTTCTGAAAATTGCTTCCGGAATTCCTCCGAAAGTTCTTCCGGAAATTAATCCGGGAGTTATTGCGAGAATTCCTCCATGAGTTTTTAAAGCGAATTCCCCCGAGAGATTCTCCAAAATTCTTCAGGGGGGTTCCTCCGGGGATTCTTCTAGGAGTTTTTCGGGAACTCTTTCAGGAGTTACTCCAGAAATTCCCCTGAGAGTTCCTCCGGGAATTCCTTAGGGATTTCGTTTGGAAGTTCCTCCAGGAGTTCCTCGGTGAGTTTCTTCGGAGTTCTTCCGGGATTTCCTCGAGGAGTTTCTCCGGGAGTTCATCGAGGAGTTTCTTTAGAGGTTCCTCCGGGTGTTTCTTCGGAAGTTCCTCCAGGAGTTCCTCGAGGAGTTCATCCGGAAATTCTTCCAGTAGTGCCTCAGGGAGTTCCTCCGAGAATTCCTCCGAGAGTTTCTCCGGGACTTTTTTTTTGGAATTCCTCCGGGATTTCTTCCGAAAATTCCTCCGGTTCCTCGGGGAGTTCCTCCGGGGATTCTTCTAGGATTTTTTTCGGAAAATCTTCCAGGAGTTCCTTCAGAAATTCCTCTTTCGAGAATTCTTCCAGGAGCTACTCCAGAAATTCCTCCGAGAGATCCTTCGGGAATTTCTCACGGATTTCCTTTGGAAGTTCCTCCAGGAGTTCCTCGAGAAGTTCATCAGGAAATTCTTCCAGTAGTACCTCAGGGCGTTACTCCAGAAATTCCCCTGAGAGTTCCTACAAAAATTCCTTAGGGATTTCGTTTGGAAGTTCCTCCAGGAGTTCCTCGGTGAGTTTCTTCGGAGTTCTTCCGGGATTTCCTCGAGGAGTTTCTCCGGGAGTTCTTCGAGGAGTTCCTTTAGAGGTTCCTCCGGGAATTTCTTCGGAAGTTCCTCCAGGAGTTCCTCGAGGAGTTAATCTGGAAATTCTTCTAGTAGTGCCTCAAGGAGTTCCTTCGGGAATTTCTCCGCGAGTTCCTCCGAGAATTTCTCCGAGAGTTCCTCCGGAACTTTTTCCTGGTATTCCTTCGGGAGTTCTTCCAGAAATTCTTCCAAAAGTTCCTCCTGTTCCTCGGGGAGTTCCTTCGGGGATTCTTCTTGGAGCTCTTTCGGTTAATCTTTCAGGAGTTCCTTAAGAAATTCCTCCGAGAATTCTTCAAGGAGTTACTCCAGAAATTCCTCCGAGAGTTCATCCGGGAATTTCTCAGGGATTTCCTTTGGAAATTCCTCCAGGAGTTCCTCGAGAAGTTCATCAGGAAATTCTTCCAGTAGTACCTCAGGGAGTTCCTCCGGGAATTTCTCCGGGAGTTCCTTCGAGAGTTCCTGTGGGACTTTTTTCTGGAATTCCTCCGGGAGTTTTTTCCAGAAATTATTCCGAAAGTTCCTCCGGTTCCTCGGGGAGTTCCGCCGGGGATTCTTCTAGGATTTTTTTCGGAAAATCTTCCAGTAGTTCCTTCAGAAATTCCTCTTTCGAGAATTCTTCCAGGAGCTACTCCAGAAATTACTTCTAGAGATCCAAGAGGGATTTCCTATGGAAGTTCCTCCGGGAGTTCCTCGAGGAGTTTCTTCGGGAGTTCTTCGAGGAGTTCCTTTATAAGTTCCACCCAGAGTTTATTTGGAAATTTCTCCAGGAGTTCCTCCGGAAATTCTTCCGGTAGTGCCTCCAGGAATTCATCCGGGAGTGCCTCCGGGAATTACTTCGGGATTTCCTTCGGGATTTCCTCCGAGAGTTCCTCCGGGAATTTCTCCGGGAGTTTCTTCGAAAATTTGTAACATGGTCACCTTTGAAAATATTATTTTTAGATTTAAATGTATATTATTTGCTTTATTATAAATATATTAAATCGTTATCATATTTTGGATGCTTCATTAACATTTATTCTTCGTGTTAAATTTGTTTATCATTATTATAATGCTCGTTCAATGTTAATTACACTTAATTCCCATAGTTCACCTAAAATATATTGCGATAATAAATATGTCACTATTCCGAATAAAATGCACCACTACTTAAATCCGCATAATTGGCTTACAAAAATGTCTCCTTAGAAAATTAAAACCGTCAAGCCATCGTTCCCAAGCCACCACCAAAACCGAACTAGCTCGAAAAGTCCAAAGTTCAATCCCGAACCATTCTCTCTTTTTTAACTGGTCCGCACCCATGTGCGATGCTAATGAGAGGAATTATCCAGACGGCATAAGTGTGAAAGAGATGTAGCTTCAGGTGACAAAAAGGTCGTTGAATCACTTCGGGGATTTGAAGCACTTCCGGCCACGAAGACCATGATAGTCGCATTCAATCTGAGGACTTTTTGGACTTCTACTCGTTAACTTTGACTGGAAGAGGTGAGAGTGCGAGTAGTTTGTACTTATATGTACTTAGTGTCGTGGTGTGTTTGATTTGCCCAAAGTTCAACATTAGGGTTAAAGGTGACGTGCGGTGTGTGCGAATTGTGTGTAGAAAAGCCGTTCGACGGCTTCTCGTCTAGGATCGATTCTATCGATATCCAGACCAGCTCGGCACACCGCAACTTTTTGCCAAGCGCGCTCTCGACTCCACGCTTCATCGTCAAGGGTTCTGGATCGGGGGAGATCTCGGAAGGGAGGTTCAATCCTCCGGCAGAGCAAAGGCTTTTTTTTGAAAAACCCCAACTCGTATAAACCGTCCACGAAATCGACGTCCCCGCGTAGAATGCGAGCGGTATACTGCGTTGTCGGCGTGATTCACAGAACCAGGACGGCAGCCATCCATCTGGGAATCTCCTTAAGCGCAGTTCATCATTATCACCCCGGCCACCATTCGTCGGTATAGGGCCACTTGCCGACCGGGAAGCTGCAAAGACTACGGTACCGTGAGTAGAAAATAAGCATGCATGCATGCATCCACACACACACGAGCTCGATCATCACAAACGATAGCTTAGGCTAGCCATCGCTAGAACAAGAAATAGAAAACCGCACACAAGTAGGAAGCTAGGAAGTGTAAAGGGAAGAAGGAAGTGAAGAGTAGAGAGTGAGGAAGGAACAAATATGAATAAAACCCTAGGGTAATCGAAACCGCAATAAATATATATCTGTCTTGTTTCCGTTGAATAAATGCGTTTCCGTTAAGTAAAGCTTGTAACGATAATTGTAGTCCGAAGGATTTCTTATGTTTTTCGCGTCGTTCTAATTGTAGTTTTTGTTCAGTGTTGTACTCCAGGTTGGGCTGCCCGGTAAATCAGCCTCAGCACTCACGTGTCCTAGACGGTCATACGATTTGGGAAGAGAAGAAGTCCGTCCGGTGAGGATAACTCGTGAGTGGTGTTTTTGTGGGTTTTGGTAGAACGACGGTTAACATCAGTTTTTCTTCGGGTTCCTCGAGGCAGAATCTTTCCTTATTCCGACAGATGGTCCTCTTATAGTTCAGACACATAATAAAACCCGCCCTGAGGTTAAGTTTCGCCGGGAATCTTAAAAGCGACGGACGGCCCTCTTTGAGGTGGCGCTTAAGCCGTCCGTTTTTCGAGCTGGGTCACGAGTCGGTGAGCGGAACTGCTAGCGCAAATTACGCGCTATAAATTTCTCCGAGAGTCCTTCCTGGGTTTTCTCCTGGAATTCTTCCGGGAGTTCCTCCAGAAATTCTTCCGGGAGTTCCTCCAGAAATTCTTCCGGGAGTTCCTCGGGGAATTCCTCCGGGAGTTCCACCGGCCGTTCCTTCGGGTACTCCATCGGGTGTTCCTGTGTAAATTCCTCCTGGAGTTTCATCAGTAGATCCTACGGGCAATTACTAAGACTTTCTATCAGGAACTCTAAGGCTTTCGTCAGGAATTTATCTAGAAATTCCTCCAGAAGTTCCTCCGAGAGTTTCTCTAGGAGTTCATCCATGAGATTCTATGGGAATTCTTCCAAGGGTTACTCCTTCCTTCCTACGAGAGTTTCTTCGGGAGTTCTTCCGAGAATTTTACTGGGAATTCCTCCAGAAGTTTCAACAAGAACTATTCCAAGAGTTTCTGTATAAATTTCCAGTGGAATTTCCGGAGAAATATTTCGAAATATTCACAAGAAATCATTCGAAATTTTCACAAGAAATCATTCGAAATTTTCACGGAAAAATTCATGGAATTTACACAGAAAATTCAAAGATTTTACACGAAAGTTTCAAATCAGGAATGTTTACTGGCAATTCTTCGTAATTTGTACGGAATATTCTTAGGAATTCCAAGGTGAGATTTTTCAGAAATTTCACGCGAAATAGCACGAAAGAATTGTTTGAAGAATTCCCTGCAGAACTTCTAGAGGATCTCCTGGAGGAATTCTTGGAGTAATTAATGGTGGAACTTTCGGATCAACTCTCGGAGATATTTATGGTGGATTTTTTTATTCTTAATTTAGGTGTTTTTCAAGTTTTTGATTAAGTTCAACACCGAATTTATGGTGGAATTTCTGAAAACATTCCCGAAGAAGTTGCTTTAGGCATTCTCAAGGAATTCCTGGTGGAACTCTCGGTAGAATGGCTGGAGGAATTGTCAAACGGGATAGGAACAACCTGTCTAGGTGTGTTGACTGGAACAACCTGGCTTCATTATTTTGAATCAGTGATGTTAATTACTGAGTCGATAACATTGGCGTTCATTTTGATCACATCTTTAAATAGTGTTACCAGACGTACTCTTTTTAGAGTACATGTACTCTTTTTGAGACAAAAAAAATGTGTACTCTTCTTTTCGGATAAATAAGATAATATGTACTCTTTTGGCAATTCAACATCAAAAAAATATTCAAAAAAAATTTTGTCACTTTTTCTTCAATCACATTACTAAATTATGAGTTTTGTGAAAACCTGACTAACTGTTGTTTAAATAACGACTCTTTTCATGATCAAATATACAACACTACATTCACTTCCCTGGTGAAAATTGAAAACCGACAGTATCATGAACAACGACAACTTCGTCATTACAGATCTACTATGCAACAACGCACAAATTCAAATGTCAATCTTTTGTGTGTAGTTTTTACGCCAGTTCATGCAAATTGTCTCCGATCACGAATTATTCTGTTTTTGATGATAATAAACCACGGTAAATGTTACTAATATACGTATATAAAAGTTATAACAGCATTTATTTCATTAGTTCGACATGTCCAGGCGCAAGAACAAATTCACGGAAGCGTTGCAGAAGGAATTTCCGGAGTTTAATACCACACCTGTCGAATCGGAAGTAAGCTGCTCGGTATGTAACAACAAAACGATTTCCATTGCAAACAAAGGCAGGGCTGACATTTTACAACATCGTGAATCCAAAAAAACACCAGTCGAATATTCGGGCAATTGGGTTTTCCAACAAAATGGATAAGTTGTTCGTAAAACAAAACTCTCCCTTAGAACTGAAAGTACTTGCTGCCGAGATGTCAATGGCTTACCACGTCGTTCAGCACAACCAAAGCTATCTCAGCTGTGATTGCTCGAATAAGCTGCTCGCGAAACTATTCCCGGATTCAGAGATTGCTTCCAAATTTGCTTGTGCTAGAAGAAAGACCGAAGCTGTGGTGAATAAGATTCTTGCTCCGCATTCAGTCAAAATATGATTGCGGGAACTGGAGGAAAGCTCGTCACCATTCATCGGTGTTAGTACAGATGGCAGCAATCACGGGGCAACAATAATGTTTCCAGTCTTAATACAGTTTTTTGATCCTCTTGAGGGAATTCGGTAATATTTGATTGCTGCGAGTTTCTGCGAGTTCGTGGACACAGAGTACAAAAGGGTCCTGAAACATACAAAGACAAGATGGCTCTCTTTGATGCCCACAGTCGAAAGAATAATTCATCTATATCCTGCTCTGAAAAGTTACTTCGCATCGATTCCAAGTCCACCCAAATTACTTGAAAGTTTTTTTGAAGACGACATCAACGAATCATACTTATGGTTTGTCCACTCTGTGATGTCCTTGTTCCATTCAAATATCGAACAAATAGAAGCAGCTGATAACAGTTTACTGGAGATAATTTCTACATTGAATTCTATTCGCCGGCAACTACTGGAGCGCACGAAGCAACAGTTTTTACCAATTCAGGTAAGAAATATTTTTATTTTTTTATAATTATAATAGCACAACCATGTTCAACTGTAAAGAAGAATGCCGCGCAATTGTCATATTTTTATCATAGACAAACAGACGTAACACTTCTCATTTCAACATCGTTCACGTGTTCAACGGTTGATTTGAAGTACATCTGTGCTACGCGATTGTGTCAAGAGAGGCGCTAGTGTTCAATCGCTTTGACATTTGATTAGTGTATATGCTGCTGAATGTTTTCTGTGTTGATGACGATGATGATTTATATAGAAGTATGCGTTAGGAGCAAACGTCAAATGGGAAATAAGCATGGCCGACTGTGTTTCTCACGATTCTGATAACAGATGGCAGTAGTGTTTTCTTAAAAGCGAATGACGATAATTTTTCGAACAGTTTGTATGAAGAGTTACGTCTGTTTGTCTGTGTTTTTATGTTACTTAAAGCTGGAACTAGTAGATATAGACTTATTTTTTCTAAGTTATAAGATTTCTTATTACTCGATATTGATTTAAGAAAAAGTTCACATTGTCTTAAAAGAAATGTGTATTGCATTTCTCATAAATAGTTTGAATCTTATCTCTAAAAATATAAATTCATAGAAATATACAATCTCACAATTTCAACAGGTAAAAAAATCTTCAGAGATTTGAACCGGCCTAAACATGTTGAAAATATCAGAAAATCATTTCTTCGATTGGGTGTCATTGAAGAAAGCTTCAAAATGGAATGAAGTTGAGGTATCTGTCGAGTTTCTCAAAGAAAAAGGAATTGAGATCGATGCATCAGCTCTTTTCGACCAGTTGACTAACCTAAGCAAGTTCATCGATGAAAAGGGATCAGACAAGAAGTTCATCGAGCAACATTCGGTACACAAATGGACGGATTATTTCGAAACAGTTTTACCGTATGCCAGGTCTGAACTGCAAAAGTTCTGTCAATATTTTTACGCTATACCGAGTCACAATGCTAGTGTAGAGCGGCTTTTTAGTTTTATGAATTTATTTTGGTCTGATACTCGAAACCGTTTGCTACCAGAGTCGGTACAAGCGTTAATAATGGTTAAATTTAATTACAAGTTGAACTGCCAGGAATTTCTTGACTCAGTCCAGCATGATAAAGTGCTACTGCTGGAAGTCAAGAGCAACAACAAATATATTTAATTTGTTCGAATAATTTGTGCGCCAATAACTGACATAACAATAGCACAATTAACTATTCACGATGGTTTTTAAAGCAATAATAAATACAAGTAATAAATACATCATGCCTTGCGTTTGTTCTCTTACTTATACTCTTTTTTGTATTGAGAAATTTGTACTCTTTTTATCTGAAATGGATCTGGTAACACTATCTTTTAATGATCATTCAATAAAATATTTCAATTCTTCCGTAAGTGGATTATTTTGCTGTGATGAACACTGAACTTGCACTTGTTGCACAGGTTTTGATGGCAAGAGCTGCTGTTGAATATTTGAAATTGTTGGCAATGTTGCTGCTTGGTCTTGAAGATTGATTTCACCCAACGGTCTATTGTGCGCGCGTGGTCTAGAAGTTGACGAAGTCATTATTGAGATATTTAAAAATCGATTTGTCGTCGTACTTTTAGCGGGGTTGTTATTTGCTACATACATCGATGGTAGATAGGGTGGTCTAACCGGTAGTACCGAAACCGGTAATACCGGTATTACCGACCAATTTGGGGTACCGCGAATACCGGTATTACAGACGGAAAATACCGGTATTTTTGATATTTCAAATTTTGCTGACAGTATAAAAAAGTCTCGAATAGTTTTCACCTACATATTTATATCAACTAAGCTGCTTGTAATCGCATATCTGTCCATATAAATTAGAAATCCAACATAGATGGGACAAATATTCGGTTACAAGCAGTAAATACTCATTGTGAAAAAGGTACGTGACGTGACGTAGTAGTTCTTTTCCGAAGATCACCTGTAAAAAACGTTTTACTACAAAAATATGTCCGTTCTGAATTGGGAAAAGAATTTGAATTAGTGGCTGATGCCAAGGCACGCTGGAATAGCATGTTATCTATACTCAAACGAATCTCTGAGTTAAAACTTTAATACAAATTCAACTTCTTGATGATTGTTGGGCGGTTGGTGAAATAATTTAAGTCCTTGGACCTGTTCAAGCTGCTTTGGAACTACTCTACTGTGAGTTCAGTACTTTATATGAAGCCGACTTGGCGCTCCAATTCATGTTGGAACCTTGGAACAATTATCAAATCAAGCCACAGAAACTTCGCGACTTATTCGATGCTTTAAGGAATGGATCCAAGAGAGACGATCAGAATACGCCGAATTTTAGCTTTTGAATAATTCTGCCGTGAAGCTAAATCAGAAATGATTTTGCCATTTTCTTCAACAAATCCAGAGCTACTTTGATTAGGCAAGCGGACGAGATCTTGAAGCATCTAATCATTCCTGATGCGATCGTTGAAGCTGCGACAACGCCCACACCTGGCGATCGGTACGAGAAAGATGTCTCTAAAAATAATTGTTTTGGTTTATCGGTTAAAGAACGACTTGTGAAGAGGCTGTAGCAGAGAAAACACTTGCGTAACACTGGTGGTAAACGTTGACGCCAGGATCCTTGCAAGCAATCCGTAAGGAATTCTCCTAATATGAATCTGAAGGGATTAAGGGCAAGTACTTGACACTGATTTTCGACGGTCTTGGAACCATTCGTCCACCTTCGGTTGAACCAGAGACGGCATTCTCAGCAGTTTGCAACATTGCCTTCAAAAAACAATGCAGATTGGGAGATGAGTCGCTTAGTATGTAATGTCTACTTGAGTTTCGCTTTTACCAGTTCAACAAGCAATGATTTTAAGATTTGACGTTTGTCAACAAATATTGTTTTTCATCCAAAAGTCCTAATCAAAAGTTTTTCTTTAAATACCTGAAATTTTCACGAAAACCGGTATTCTACCGGTATTACCGGTATTGACTCCACCAAATACCGAATACCGGTATTTGTCAAAATAGCCAATACCGACCACCCTAATGGTAGATAAGGGGTTTCCCGGGGATTCAGATCACTCTAATCGATGATTACTCTAAATTGTTGCTACATTTCCCACTTTAAAAACCCCAACTTAATTCACCGAGTAGTGATATTGCCTTTCTCGCATTTAGCCAAGACACCAACCTTATATGGTGCTAATATGGTTCGATGTACCATTTTCTTTATAACTTTTAGGCGCAACGGTCTATCGTTATGAAAATCAATAGTGATCAACTAGAGTTTGTCTCCCGTCTAATGCAACTTGTTGCGAGGAAACCGGTTAAGAACTACTTAATGAACAGTTGGCTAATGTTTTTCGGTTTTCGTGTGCACACACACACACACACACACGGACAGACAGACATGTGCTCAGCTTGTCGAGCTGAGTCGATTGGTATTTAACACTATGGGTCTCCGAGGCTTCTATAAAAAGTTCGTTTCGGAGTGAAATGATAGCCTTTCGGTACAACTTTGTTTTACGAGAAAAGCAAAAGAGTTGAACAAAGCGTAGACATCTAAGATCAATTTCTTTCGTGTGGTCTAATACCCGGAAAATAGGCAATTAACTTTGATTGAACTGAATCCAAGTTGCGTGCTGTTACGTGCGAACGTATTATGCAGAACCTCTGTTTTGTTTCCGTGTTGTAAATATATTTCGGGTTCGTTCTGTCAATCATGTCACATAACGAAGTTAGTGAAAACAAGCGACAGAACGGGCGCGTTAGTTTATCGTTCTAATGTGAAAAACCCTGATTAATCCACCTAGCGGTGATGGTGCCTTTATCGTGCATTATAAAATAGTATTTTGGCCATTACTCTTGGAGCCCGTAGTCCGATCTGGCCAATTTTCAATAGGAAACAATGGGAGAGTATTCTGCGTCGAATGCAACTTGTTGCGAGTAAATCAGTTAAGGATAAGTGCCTGAAAAATAAGTGACATTTTTTACTCAATTATTCTATAAGAAAGTTGTATTTTGGCCATAACTTCCGTGGTCATGGTCCGATCTGACCAATTTTCAACAGGAAACAATGGTAAAGTATCCTGTGTCGAATGCAACTTGTTTGCGAGTAAATCAGTTAAGGATAAGTGCCTGAAAAATGAGTGACATTTTTTACTCATTTTTTATGAAAAAGTGGTACTTTGGCCATAACTTCCGAGCCCATAGTTCGATCAGACCAATTTTCAATAGGAAACAATGGTAGAGTATCCTGCGTTGAATGCAATTTGTTGCGAGTAAATCAGTTAAGGATAAGTAACTGAAAAATGATTGAAATTTTTTTGGGTTGGTGTGCACACACACACACACACACACACACACACACACACACACACACACACATACACACATACACACACACACACACACACACACACACACACACACACACACACACACACACACACACACACACACACACACACACACACACACACACACACACACACACACAAACAGACATCACCTCAATTCGGGGCAGCAGGGACTTTGTCCAAGGGCTTGACGACCCCTCCCCTTGGCCACTGAGAGTTAGACCGGGACCATCGTCCCTAACCCCTAATCCCAAGGCGTCAAGCGACCAGTGCCGAGGGGATGCATGGCCAGGGGGGTGAAATAATAAGCTAGGCCTTTAACGGAGCGTGTGGGGTACCTGGGCACCCTCCACAGTAATTATCCCTTACCGCGTCATGCTGGGCTATGGCGTGGTGTACCTCTTTTCCCGAGCAACTCGTGGGACCAAAATGGAAAACCAAGTCAATTCTTCAATTAGTGGTAGTAGTGTAGGCGACAACCCCTTCGCAAGAGGTGGGTTGTTCAGGTCTCCGCCTAGGAAGCCAGAGGCAATAGTCGGCAGCTCAGTGCGCAGCGCCAGCGTGGGTCACTCAACCTTCCTCTCGGCTATAAAAACGCCGGAAGGGGTTATTGACGGCCCATGGCTTGTGAAGGCGATGAACCGCAAACGCGATGGGCTTTCGGCCTTCGAGGTGGCGACGGAACAGCTGGACGCCATCATCGACTTTGCGTCATCGAAGCATAATATCAGCAAGGACCTCAAGAGGAGCTTGCAGAAACTTCGAAAGTCGATGCTGGACGCCAAGCTGGAGAGGGCGGTCGGGACGGCCAAGTGTAAACCCGTGAAATCGGTGGAGTCGAGGTCTACCCAGATTGAGGCCCAAGGATTCGCGGACTCAGGCAAGGTCGAGTCGACCGAAGGCGTGCCAGCTAAGACAGTGGTGCCAAAGTCTACCCGGACTGAGGCTCAAGTATTTGCGGGTACGTCGGGGTGACTTCTCCAACGGAGCAGACACAAAAACAGGAGACAGTCTCCAGGGATGAGCTCCTGGGGGCCGCTCCAAAACGCGGAGGTTACTACCCCGAACAAGGGTAGTGGGGCTGGGAAGCTGAACCCCGGTCAGGTACCTCCAAAACCGGGGAGGAAGGACCTGGAAAGGTCCGTCCCCTCAAACAAGACGGTGGTAAGGGGTTACGGCAGGCTGAGAGTTCTCAGCCGCACCAGACCAGGAAATAGAGGGGAATGAAGCCTCCTGGACCCTGGTCAAGAACAAGAGGAAACCGAAGACGTCAAGGGCCGAAAAGAAGGCCCAGGCGAATGAGGGTAGCAAGAAGTCTAGGGTAGGCGCCAATCGCTCCAGGGGCGATGCCCTAGTCATCACGGCGGACGAGGCTAAGTACTCGGATGTTTTGAAGGCGATGAGGAGTGACGTCAAGCTCGGTGAACGCGGCGCCGACGTACGTCGAATAAGACGTACCCGGATGGGCGAGATGATACTCGAGCTGAAGCGGGGCGTCTCGCAAAGGGCGCCGCCTACAAGAAGTTGGCGGAGGAGGTCCCAGGCGAGACGGTCAAGGGCGTGAGGGCACTCACGACGGAGGTGAATCTAAGGGTTAAAGACCTGGACGAGATCACTGAAGTCGAAAGGCTCGTCACGGCACTGCGGCGACAGTGTGAAGCGGAGACGCCCACCGCAGCCGTTCGGCTACGGAAAGGTCCGGCAGGGACGCAGGTAGCATTGGTTCGGCTATCTGCAGCGGACGCCTCCAAGGTAGTCAAGTTAGGGAGCGTCAAGGTGGGATGGTCGGTATGCCCTGTGCGCATATACGAGCAACCCGAAGTTTGCTTCAAGTGCCTGGAACCGGGCACAAGCAATGGGACTGCAAAGGCCCTGACAGAAGCAATCTCTGCCGACGCTGCGGATTGGAGGGACATAAGGCACAATGCTGCACGAACCCTCCCAATTGTTTGATTTGTTCCAGCAAAGCTGTGAACAGCAAGCACCCCATCGGAGTCGGCTTCATGGGTCATACCGGTGGTCATGCTCTGTGGTCGAACTCGATCCTTTTATCGAACAAGTGGCCGCGCGAAGAACAACATGGTATCGTCGCTTTCGCGGCGTCGGTCAACCAGGCGGGTTCCGAGCCCGAGGACGGAAAGGGTCCTCGTCAAGGCTGGGGCAGGCGTAGGCCTCGCGTCAGCAAGTCCCTCTGTGTGCTGGCGAATAGGCCCTATCGCAGAAAGGTCAATTTAGGGTGCACGCGGCATCATCATTCTTGATACCAGTCGTGCAGAGGGAAGCAGGCGCGAAGTCGACCCTGCCCACCTTCCGAGGACATAAGGGGGCGTAGTAAGGCCACCTGGAAAGCCGGCAATGCGCTGGCACGATACCATGGTATTCTTCTAAAAAAGCGAGTCACGATGTTCGATGCTGCAAGGACACGCAGCTAACCTCGAGGGTGCGTCATGCACTGGCCCCCTTTGAAGCATTACTTTCTGGTTGTACCGAAGGGACGATGGAAGCAGCGGCAATGAAACGGTTTAGCTGGTCGGGGATGCAGCCCTGCCTCCCTCATTGGAGGTGGCCCCTAACCCAGCACTTCCTGGTCAACCCAGGATGTCTGTTGAGCAGATTCCCCCTCCATTGTTTAGGAAGAAAAAAAAAAAAAAAAAAGACATCACCTCAATTCGTCGAACTGAGTCGATTGGTATATAACACTATGGGTCTCCGGGCGTTCTATAAAAAGTTCGTTTTTGGAGCGAACATATAGCCTTTACGTATACTTTGTATACGAGAAAGGCAAAAACACCGTAGTTGTAAGTAATTAATGTTATATATATATATATATATATATTGTCCTTAATAAAATAAAATTTATAAAGCTTTGTAGCATGCGGCAAATAATGAAATGTGTTTGATTTGCCCTGCTGAAAGATCAGTGCCCAATGTCCTGTTTTCAACACGTGCTCTTGCCTTCGCATTGCGGACAGGTCTGAGCTTAACGACCGACTGGCTAATAGCACACACTTTTTTGTAGCAAGTCATTGCTCTAAATTTCAAATTGGCGACATGAGAAACGAATGTCATGACATTCTGTGACATTTTGTAATTTCGCTCTCATGTCTGTATGTATATGTATGTATGTATGTATGTAGTATGTATTTAGAACAATGATCTGTATTATAAAGCTTTGAGATCCTTTAAGCATTACATGTTAACCAAAAAATCTGATTTTATATTACTTTTAAAAGAAGTTATTAGCAAATTAGTAAGTTCACATCACTGTTGCCCATTGTGCGAATTCGTCGACAGGAGGAGAAAGTTGGGCGACGGTTCAACAGTTAGCACTAGTCGATTAGAAAATGTCACGGTATAAAGGTGCCCTAGAAGCTCAAATTCAAAATGAATTCCTTCGATATGAATGAAGTACCGTTTCAATTATCCGGAGTCCGTGCCAATTTTAATTCACCTTCTATTTATCCGACCTGAGAAAGTAAATAGAAATCAACTCAATAACATGTTATTTCTTTGCATCGACTTCATGCTTATTGCTATACAATCGGCAAAGAATTGCTAAAACTCATAAAACAAACCCCCGACAAATGTTGGCTGAGTATCGTTATCACTCACTCTCCTGCTATGGGCTACACCACGTAAACAAACAAATTTCGTATCAAAAACACACAATACAGCGGGCAACACATACTGTTCAATGCTAACCAAGGATAAACCGCACGCTCCGTGGTGATGTTTTTCTACCTTCTACGTAGGTTGGTATTCGCTTTTTTTCCGAGAAGCAAAATTTCTCCCTGAAATCAAAACCAACGTTGCGTTTGCCGCATTTTTTTCCACGTCAGATGCCAGAGCGCACAAAAAAAATCCCTGAATAATCCACCTAGCAGTGTTGGTACCTTTTGCGTGCAACAAAAAATTCTGAAAAATATGAATGAGTGTTTTTTAGCGTGTTTTGCGCATATAAATAGTGTTTTGGCCATAACTTCTGATCCTATGGTCCGATCTGGCCAAATTTCAATAGCAAACAGTGGGAACCTGTTGCGAGTAATTCGTGCAATGCTAAGTTCCCAAAAGTGTGTCTACAAAATTTGTACATATACACACATACAGACATCACCTCAGTTCGTCGAGCTGAGTCGATTTTTATATAACACTATCAAGAATTCGTTTTTAGGGTGATCATATAGCCTTTCGGTACAACTTTGTTGTACGAGAAAGGCAAAAAATCAAAACAAGCAATGCCAGCCAGCGGAACTTCATTCTAAATATTGCGAGTAAATAGGAACAGTTCGCGACTGAACAAGGATATGGAAGATGAGAGCGAAACGCAACAAGCATTTCCCGCGAAACAAATCCCAATTAACAATTGCAGTAGCCAAGTTTTTTTTTCTAGAAGGCTTTCATCAATTTCTCGGTATTTCTAAAATACCGTACTAAAATACTATGTTTTTGATTTTTATAGAATTCCTGAGTTTAACAAACAGTTTTTAATAAATCTGATCTGATATAAATCAGGAATATTTTGGAAAATCTCCCTTTCTAGCGGGGCCATGCCCATAAACCACCTTGATGCCGTATAGAGTAAAAGAAAATGTTTTGTTTTTATTTCTTGTTCTACCCAAATTCACGGACACTCCTTTAGCTGCAAACAGCCCCTCACCGGTGGAGGCATTGAATCTAATTTCAAAGGTTTTTCAAACCATAGAGAAGAGCTCAAAGGGGTTCTTCCACTGCCACCCTTCACAATCGCATGCGAACTCTCACCCCTATACAGAACATAAATATTAGAATGCGGGAGCTTCGGCTCACAGACCGGAGCTTTCATCTCTTCGGCTCACCGCGTCAGATACCTACACGTGAATGCGGTGGGACTGACAGCGAGAAAAATGAAGGATTTTTAATTCAATTTTACCTGTCGGAAAAATAAATACCACCGCAAAGCAACGTACGTACATACATATCGGAGGATGGGGAACAAAACAAACAAACAATGCAGGAGGATATTGGACCATTCGGAAAAGTGGACGTGTGAGGACGAAAGACTTGATCCCCCACGTGTGTCTTTTCGTTTGTTTTCCATGGCGGGAGTTTACTTTGCGAATTACAAAGCGTAATGGAATCCAAACATCGGCAGTGCATCAAACGACCGCACGCCGCACGCACAGGGTTCTCTAAATTGATAAGAGGTGAAGTGAGCGGCAACGAACGTCTATCGTCAATGATGCGTGGTATCAATAAACAAACGTTTACCGCTAATGTGGTGTTTAATTGGCATCTTTGATTAAATGTTATGATACGATGGCTTTCCAGGGTTTCGTAAAATAATAAATCGTTGATTGTGATGTGCAATTGTTTAACATGTAAGCGTCGGTGGTGTAATGGTCAGCATAGTTGCCTTCCAAGCAGTTGATCCGGGTTCGATTCCCGGCCGACGCAGATCTTTTTATCTTAATTTTTGTTGTTAAACTAGGTTTAAAATCTTGCAGTGAAGAAACACTCGCTTACTAGGGGAAGGGGGAGGAGCACTATGCTCCGACCAGTACTGCAATTGCTCTCATTCGCGAAGTCGAAGCAAATTCTGCTCTTCCCTCCTATGGGAAATCCCATTGCTATCTGTCAGAGTTTGAGTGAAACATGGCCGCCATCTCCTCCTCTCTGTTGCTCCATAACCATAAAGAACTGTCATTGTTTGTGTGAAGAATTTTGCTTCGACTTCGCGAATTCTTATGACGATCACGACCTTTTGCAGCAAAGAAAAATACTGTTTTAATCTAATGCAACAGTTATGAAACATAATAGCTAACTGGTGTCATTGCAATAACATTAATTACATTTTTAAAAGTGGTGATAAATATTCTGTTACTGGAAAACTCATTGTTGATCAGCAATCTGATATGAACAGTGCGTGGGGGCGCGTAGTACATCGTTGGTCTTTTGGCCACCATCTAACAATCTCACCAGTTTTCCGTTTTCGCAGCCAGTTGATCAAAATTTCCTGGCAAACACTATTTCGAAAAAAAAAATCAGTGCCTGACATCAGTCCAAGATCAACACTATAAGAAAAGTGCTTTTTGTTAATCCCTAAACTATGTCTATCTGTACGATCTCGGCGAATGATGTAAAAATCTGGAATATGGTGGTTCACAGCGGGGTTTGGCAATGATTCACACAAAACAAACATATCGCTTTGATCGCTTTTGAAATTAGAGAATGGTTTGCTCCTGGAATCAAAAAAAGTTGCCTAATGCAACACCCCACGCTCCAGAATTTGGCCTTAGGGAGTATGATACCCGATTAGTGTATTCTTCAGGTATTCAAGTGACCTTGACAAATATCTCAGCCATGCCTAAACGAGATATTGATTCGGTAAACAATACCTCCTGAATACCTGCCGTAAATCTAACAATAGTGTTGGTATAAATGTAAATGATATGTAAATTATATTACCAAATAATAACTAAACTCTGGAACTTGTTTGAATTATTATTTTGGATTTCATCTTTATGTAAGGCTTGAAAGATAAAGAGTATTGGGTATTGCATGCCTCAGCTAAATATTTTGAAGCTATTCTCTCCTGCTCGGATTATGGTAGGTGTACGTACCCGATCCAGCGATTGTCGGCGGAAGGAGTATCGGCTGAGTACCGCCAGAAGCTCGACGAACGGATAAGTGCAATCAACGTTAGCGACAACATCAACGATCTATGGGAGTCGATCCATGGAGCGGTGAGCACAACAGCACGAGAAGTGGTAGGCACTACACAGAGGTGACCCAGGACGGGTTGGTTCGATGTGGAGTGTCAGAGAGTGACAGACGAGAAAAACGTTGCCAGAAGCCGGATGTTGGTGTCGGGTACCCGATCGAATAGAGATCGGTACAAGGAAGCAAGAGCAGCCGAAAAACGAATCCAGCGCACGAAGAAAAAAGAGTACGAAGAACAAGTTATTAGTGAGGCGCAGGAAAAAATGGAGCAGAACGATATGCGGAGGTTTTACGAGTCTGTCAATGGCGTGCGGAGAAAGACAGCGCCATATCCCGTCATGTGCAACGACCAACAAGGGAATTTGCTGACAGATAAAACTGAAGTGGCTTCCAGGTGGAAGCAACACTTCGAGACTTTGTTGAATGGAGGAAGTGACGGTGCATCGATGAACAGAATAAATATTAGCGATGATGGACAAGCTGTGGAGTCACCTACACTAGATGAGGTTAAAAAAAGCTGTCAAAGAGCTGAAAAACAATAAGGCTGCGGGGAAGGACCAGTTCCCGGCTGAACTTCTCAAACATGGCAGTGAGCAGCTTTATGAAGTTCTGCACCATATTATGCCAAAAATATGGGAAGACGAGGACGGCCTCATTTGCTCTCTCTTTAAGAAAGGGCACAGACTGGAGTGCGCCAATTTCCGAGGAATAACCCTCCTTAATTCGGTGTACAAAATTATGTCCCGTATTCTGTTCAACAGATTGAGACCGCTTGAAGAGTCCTTCGTCGGCGAATACCAAGCAGGTTTTCGTGAGGGCCGATCAACGACGGATCAAATGTTTACCCTGAGACAAATCCTTGATAAATTCCGGGAGTACAACTTACAGACACATCATCTGTTTATTGATTTCAAGGCGGCGTACGATTCAGTGAAACGGAATGAACTATGGCAAATTATGCTTGAACATGGTTTTCCGGCGAAACTGATACGACTGATTCGTATAACGTTGGACGGATCGAAATCAAGTGTAAGGGTTGCGGATGAAATATCGACGTCATTTGTTACCTTAGATGGATTAAAGTAGGGTGATGCACGGTTCAATATAGCGCTCGAGGGAGCGATTAGGAAGCTGGTGTGCAAAAAAGTACCATTATCACAAAATCGCATATGCTCCTGGGATTTGCGGACGATATCGATATTATCGGAATTGATCGCCGTGCCGTGGAAGAGGCTTTTGCGCCTTTTAAGAGGGAGACAGCGAGGATTGGACTCACGATCAACACCAGCAAAACGAAGTACATGGTCGCTGGCAATCAACGTGGGTTCATTAGTGGTGGTGGTAGCGAAATAGTGCTGGATGGTGAAAAATTTGAAGTGGTAGAAGAATTTGTGTATCTTGGAACAATAGGGACGTGCGATAATGATGTTACCCGCGAGGTGAAAAGGCGTATTGCAGCTGAAAATAGGGCTTATTACGAACTTCGTAACCAGCTTAAGTCCGTAGTCTGCAAACGAAAACAAAACTCGCGCTGTATACTACTCTGATTCTTCCGGTGGCTTTATACGGCCATGAGACATGGACGTTAAAGGAGGCTGATCGGAGAGCTCTCGGAGTGTTTGAGCGTAAGGTGCTGCGGACAATACTCGGCGGTAAACAGGATAACGGTATCTGGCGGCGTCGCATGAATCGCGAATTGTACCAGGTGTATAAAGGGCTGGATATTATTTAGCTTATACAACACGGCAGACTACGGTGGGCTGGTCACGTTGTTCGTATGCCGGAAGAACGTCAAGCGAAGATAATATTTAGTAGAGAACCCGGAAGAGGCCGCAGGCTTCGTGGAAGGCCGCGTACACGATGACTTTTTGCAGTTGAAGAGGACATGAGGGCGCTCAATGTTCAGGGCGACTGGAAGCGATTGGCCCAGGATCGAGTCCAGTGGAGAAGGATAATCCATTCGGCGTAGATTCATCGAAGAGCTGTAGCCCATCAAGTATCAAGTAAGTACGTACCCGAGACCATGCGGAAGGTTTTTTTTTTGCAATAAACGAAATTTGCGGGCACTGTCTTACATGCACTTCCAGAGCAAACCTTGAGAACAAATCGATAACTTGCTTCGATGATGAGGAATCACTGATTTTGATATGCTTTTGATTGTTTTAACGATTAAAATTCAAAATCTACAACTGAAAAATCTTGCTGTGACATCAAACTGGAAACAATTTCTGCTGTTGACACCGTATCGAATGACAACGGCCAACGATGCATAAACTTCGCAGCCTCCCGCGGAATGGTAGTTCGAAGCACCTTCTTTCCCCGCAAAAATATCCACAAGGTCACATGGAGATCACCTAACATGTACATGTGTACAACACGCGTCGAAGTCGGACGCTGTGGCTTAACATTGGGCGGCTACAAAACGGTAGACTACCCCAAGAATACGCGCAGCAACTGGAAGTGGCACTCCCAACGGAAGAGCAGCTAGGCGCAGCGTCTTTTGAAGATGGCTGGAGAGATATTCGATCCGCCATTGGAAGCACCGCAACCACTGCGCTTGGCACGGTGCCCCCGGATCTGAGAAACGACTGGTATGACGGCGAATGTGAGCAGTTAGTTGAGGAGAAGAATGCAGCATGGGTGAGATTGCTGCAACACCGCACGAGGGCGAACGAGGCACGATATAAACAGGCGCGGAACAGATTAAACTCGATTTTCCAGAGGAAAAAGCGCCAGCAGGAAGATCGAGACCGTGAAGAGACGGAGCAACTGTACCGCGCTAATAACACACGAAAATTCTATGAGAAGTTGAACCGTTCACGTAAGGGCCACGTGCCACAGCCTGATATGTGTAAGGACATAAACGGGAACCTTCTTACGAACGAGCGTGAGGTGATCCAAAGGTGGCGGCAGCACTATGAAGAGCACCTGAATGGCGATGTGGCGACCTGGGGAAACGCGCGCAGGACATAATTCCGGCTCCGGATCTCCAAGAAATCCAGGAGGAAATTGGCCGGCTGAAGAACAACAAAGCCCCTGGGGTTGACCAACTACCAGGAGAGCTATTCAAACACGGTGGTGAGGCACTGGCTAGAGCGCTGCACTGGGTCATTACCAGGATTTGGGAGCAGGACGTTTTGCCGGAGTGGATGGAAGGTGTCGTGTGTCCCATCTACAAAAAGGGCGATAAGCTGGATTGTAGCAACTACCGCGCAATCACATTGCTAAACGCCGCCTAGAAGGTACTCTCCCAAATTTTATGCCGTCGACTAGCACCAATTGTAAGGGAGTTCGTGGGGCAGTACCAGGCGGGTTTTATTGGCGAACGCTGCACCACGGACCAGGTGTTCGCCATTCGCCAAGTACTGCAGAAATGCCGCGAATACAACGTGCCCACACATCATCTATTCATCGACTTCAAAGCCGCATATGATACAATCGATCGGGATCAGCTATGGCAACTAATGCACGAGCACGGATTTCCGGATAAACTGACACGGTTGATCAAAGCGTAGATGGATCGGGTGATGTGCGTAGTTCGAGTTTCAGGGGCATTCTCGAGTCCCTTCGAAACCCGCAGAGGGTTACGGCAAGGTGATGGTCTTTCGTATCTGTTATTCAACATCGCATGGGAAGGAGTAATACGAAGAGCAGGGATTAACACGAGTGGTACAATTTTCAATAAGTCCGTCCAGCTATTTGGCTTCGCCGAGGATATAGATATTATGGCACGTAACTTTGAGAAGATGGAGGAAGCCTACATCAGACTGAAGGGGGAAGCCAAGCCGATCGGACTAGTCATCAACACGTCAAAGACGAAGTACATGATCGGAAGAGGTTCAAGAGAAGACAATGTGAGCCACCCACCGCGAGTTTGCATCGATGGTGACGAAATCGAGGTGGTAGAAGAATTTGTGTACTTGGGCTCACTGGTGACTGCCGAGAAATTCGGAGACGCATAGTGGCTGGAAATCGTACATACTTTGGACTCCGCAAGACGCTCCGATCGAATAGAGTTCGCCGCCGTACCAAACTGACAATCTACAAAACGCTCATTAGACCGGTAGTCCTCTACGGACTTGTCTTGTACTTGTCTCGACATGCATGCATATTGATACCGTTTCTGGTATGGCCTCTTGCCCTCGAGGAACCGTCGACAGATCCTAGAAGAGGAACCGTCCTAAACCCCAGACTACTGGTCTATAGCCAACGGAAGTCAACGGGGTGGACACGGAAGGCCTCTTTTAGTACTCGAGTCCCAGGGTAGATGGAGGTAATGGGAAGGTTTTCGGACTTGCTAAAAATCGGAAGCTTGGAGGTTAGGTTACAAACAGTTTACTTACGGTAAGTATGGGGGTGACAATGTCAGACTGCCTACAAGGCCAACTTGCTGATCGACGGCGTGCACGAATCGCCGATGACGATGTAGGTGGTCGGCTCGATGGATTAGCCGACGGGTGGCTTGGATTGACAGTTCAGTCGACTGATGGCAGGACAGCACGTGCTGGCGGATCACGATAGTCACAAAACTGGCTTGGCTTGCTGGTCCGGAGTGGCGGACGGGTGACCTTGTCCTCGATTTGTTGTCGGGTGCCCAAGATGGGTCGACGGGTGGTGGAACTCGCTGGATTGCCGATGGTTCGGCCGCCGGATAACGGATTCCGTTGTACTCGGTAGTTATGACCAAAAAAGGGTCGACGGATGGCGGAACTCGCCGAATTGCCGACGGATGGCGTGACTCGTTGGGATGGCCGACGGGTGGAGCGATGCGGAACTCGCAGGTTTGCCGATGAATTGTTCAGCCGACGAATGTCGTGGCCGATTGAAGGGCTGACGGATGACGGAATTCTTCAAATTTCCGATGGAGGGTTCGGCCGACTGATGGCGCGATTCGCCGGAATGGCCGACGGATGGCACGATGCATGGACTATGGACTTGTCCAACGGACGGTAAAACTCGCCCAATTTAGCCCAAAGCTTTTAACACCATAACTTTTCGGAGGGAAGTCTCTTGCGAACTATCCACTTTGACTGCCAAAAACCAATAGAGCACCGCTTCGCATTATTCGCTTCCCGGTACCTCATTTCGGCTATCGTCCACATTCCCATCCGTTCCGTATGCCGTAGCGCTAGCATCCCAGCTACCAACGAAAGCCTTCATGCTGCTACCACGCAAAGTTGCACCCACCAGAGCAACCAGTGTTCTGAACCGACCCTCTTCACTTTGGCAGTTAGCAAGCATTTGGAAATCGCAGTCAAAATTCTTTTCACCCAGATATTTGTTCATTTGTAACGCTTATTAATATATTAAATAATTAAAATATTTTTGTTTTTTTTGTTCGTATATCAAAAAATCTGGTAGCCAAATTGGCTTACAAAGATATTACAGATACAGCTCCATGGTAATTGCAGTTGTGAGTAGGTCGGAAGCTCTTTTGAAAAAATGTGAATCTCATTGACCTTTTGCTTTTAAAGTCCTACAAAAACCATCGGCGTTGAGAAAAAATATGGCGTAAATGAGACTTCTGTTGTTAAGCTTCTGTGAATTTCACGAAGTCTGAACATTGCATATGTGTTAACACATTTCATTCATTGCACAGTATTCGGTGCAGTGTTGGTAAATTCTCAAATTCTCAAATCTAATCGGCGATTCAAATGATGCGTGAGTCAAATCCTTTCAGAACCATGGCCAAGAGCATCCCTCAAGATTCGAATCGCGATTTGCATTATTGAATTATTTACACATGTTCATCATTGTTGAATGCATTGAATTAACTTTTTTCGCTTGAAACAATGCAATGGCTAATAAATCCATATGTAAACAAAACCTACGCCTCAATTGCATTTTGACACTTTTTACAACGAAATCACTTTTCGGCGAGTTAGCAAATGCGATGCGATTCTGTCCGAGGAACTCAAGCGTGATGCTCTCCCTACAGATTCCTAAGCGAGTTAGCTCGTGCATGAAGCCTCGATGATTGAGATTTGAGTATGATTCTACCAACACTGATTCGGTGAATTTCATCGAAATCGCAACAGCCGAACAGTTGTGCTGTTGAAATTTTAACAATATCTGCTATTTATTTTAAGAGTGTGTGCGTTCTACAATTTTACTCATCTATAGCTTGTGACAAAGTCAGTAGCAAATAGAAAACATCACTGCCAAAACGTTCAAAAATATCAAGTGAACTTAAATTCTTGGCATTCAAATCTGACATACATTTTATCTTAAAAGCATATGTAGGATATCGACTCGTCGGAACAACATTATGGCTACCTTGCTTCAAAACCAAACCAATCACATAATCTGCGTCGGTGGTGTAATGGTCAGCATAGTTGCCTTCCAAGCAGTTGATCCGGGTTCGATTCCCGGCCGACGCAGTAATTTATTTTTGTATTTGTATTTGTATTTATTTGTATCTTCATGATGATTGCCGAAAATTGAGTTGTGCGTGCATTATTGATTGCATGGAATCCTCGAGCCCAATCAACACAGGAGGTGGAGGTAATGAACATTACATGCTTCTCCGATGCAAACATATTTAAGAAATGAATACCTACTATTCTGCTGCAATTGCTACACTAATTAATAACACATGCTTCGAATTAATGCGAAATTCAAATCGTAGGCTAATCTGACCTGTATTCTACTCAAACTTACAGATACAGCTTTTGGGCTTTCCTATTTATTTTATATACACAATCAGCTGCACGTTGAAGTGCACAAAGCATTTGCCTTAATTAATACAACCCAGAGCAAAAATCTGCGTTTGGAACGCTCTGATTCTATTCTTTCATTGAAAGGAAAAAAAATGTAACAAAAACAATCTTGGCCGAAGAACAGAGAAATCTGCCAAGCACGCACCTTTATTTCAACGTTGCACCTTTTTCCCGGTTAGCCCAAAGTGAATGAGCGAAAATTCCATTAGAAGATGTCTTTTGCGCGCATATTTCCACCATCATCACCATCCGATCCGACGTGAAGAGCTGCAGCGGCTGGCTGACCGCCCCGGCGACTAAGAACTATAAAGATTTCATCGCCATCGCCAGCTGGCGTGTGGCTCCACGGAGGAACTACTTTTCTAATCTGGCACACGGCAAGAAGCATACGAATCAGGGGGAGGGTTCAGAGCCTACGGCGGATGATTGCCTCTTCGACGGATACACAATGCAGCACATTTCGCTGGCGCTGAAACCGACCAGGAAGACAGACTTTCGAAGAAAGGATTCCGCAAAATGTGCTTCCACATGCAAAAAGATGCACGTGGACCAGTGAGTGCGGTGGGAATAGCTGCTAATGAAGTCCATACACTAGACGGTTCAGTTCGTTATTTTCCTGATTTTCATTAAGCATGTTTCAATTTTCGGACTATCCTGACCACGCAGAAACTCGTAGATGACAGGTGGGATCGCTTCGTTTCAGTTCATCAGCTGTTGCTTTATCTAAAAGCGCTTCCAGCTAAATTAAAAATTAATTCACCTTGAGTACGAACAGGCTAGTGTGCGGTTCGAGAGCACAAGAAACAGTTTCTATATAGGTAATAGGCTAGATGTATCAGAATCAGAACTTTCTGGTACAGGAGCCTCGCACAACATTCTTGCAAAGACACAACTGATTTAGGAGCAAGCCAGGAAGGTAAGACTGATCGTTGGTTGCAAGCTTGTCTGTTCGAATTTCGATGGGAAAGGATGGCAACCAAGTAACGTGTCATTTGTTTCAATATGGATTTAGTTAGAGGCTCACCAGCTGGAAACTACAACATGCTATTGATGAATACGGAGAGCATTATGAGGAAAACGCATACATAACTCACAAGAAATGGAAACTAATTTGGTAGAGTGGGCATTTAGGAGTGAAAGTAAAGGTAGATGAGAGTTTGAAGCAATATGATGCAAGTTGATTAAACATTGATTTTAAATGCGATTAGAAAACTTACCTCTTAACAGTATATGAAAGAATAACTTTATGTAGTGCGAGTGTTTATTCAAACTGGAAGAAAGGTGAGAAATAGAATTCGATTAGATAAGCTCAATTAAGTATTGGGAGTTAAAAATGATACTAAATATAATACTGAATCTATACTGAATCTGAGCTGAAACTGAACTGAAACTGAACTGAAACTGAACTGAAACTGAACTGAAACTGAACTGAAACTGAACTGAAAGTGAACTGAAACTGAACTGAAACTGAACTGAAACTGAAACTGAATTGAAACTGAACTGAAACTGAACTGAAAGTAGACACTGAAACTGAACTGAAACTGAACTGAAACTGAACGAAGACTGAAACTGAATTGAAACTGAACTGAAACTGAACTAAACTGAACTGAAACTGAACTGAAACTAGACTGAACTAGACTGAACTGAACTGAAACTAGACTGAAACTGAACTGAAACTGAACTGAAGCAGACTGAAACTGAACTGAAGCTGAACTGAAACTGAACTGAAACTAGACTGAAAGTGAGCTGAGCAGACTGAAACTGAACGACTGAAACTAGAGAAACTGAACTGAAACTGAACTAGAAACTGAAACTGAACTGACTGAACACTAGACGAAACTGAGACAGAAACTGAAACTGAACTGAAACTGAACTGAAACTGAACTGAAACTGAAACTGAAGAGCTAGAACGAAACTGAACTGAAACTGAACTGAGCCGAAACGACTGAAACAGACTGAACTGAACTGAAACTGAACTGAGAGCTAGACTGACGAACTGAAACGAACTGAAACTGAACTGAGCAGACTGAGAAACTGAACTGAAACTGAAACTGAACTGAACTGAACTGAAACTAGACAAAACTGAAACTGAACTGAAACTGAACTGAAACTGAACTGAAACTGAACTGAAACTGAACTGAAACCTGAGCAGACTGAAACTGAACTGAAACTGAACTGAAACTGAACTGAAACTGAACAAGAAACTAGACTGAAACTAGACCTGAAACTGAGACTGAGAAACTGAACTGAAACTGAACTGAAACTGAACTGAAACTGAACTGAAACTGAACTGAAACTGAACTGAAGAACTAGAACTGAAGCAGACTGAAACTGAACTGAAACTGAACTGAAACTGAACTGAAACTAGACACGAAACTGAAATGAAACTGAACTGAACGAACTGAAACTGAACTAAAACTGAACTAAAACTAAACTGAAACTAGACTGAAACTGAACTGAAGCCAGACACTAAACTGAACTAAACAAACTGAAACTGAACTGAAACTAACTGAAACTGAACTGAGCAGACTGAACTAGACAACTGAACTGAAACTGAACTAAACTGAACTGAAACAGAACTGAGCCTGAACTGAGAACTGAAGCTGAAACTGAACTGAAACTGAACTGAGACAGACTGAACTGAACTGAAACTGAACTGAAACTGAACTGAAACTGAACTGAACTGAACTGAACTGAACAGAAACTGAACTGAAACTGAACTGAAACTGAACTGTGAACTGAAACTGAACTGAAACTGAAACTGAAACTGAACTAAAACTTAACTGAAACTGAACTGAAACTCAAACTGCATTGGAATTATTTTGAACAGACATTGAAATGCTGAATCGAACTGGGTCAAAAAACATCATGATTATTGTTCAATTCATCAGCTTGTCCTCAATGCGAACCACAAATACCTACTAGTGGTTGAGCAGAGATTGATATCGCATTATTGGATGGTTAGCGGCGTACTAGCGGTCGATATATTCTACCGAACTTTGCATGCAGATGATGTGCGGTCCGTGTCCAGGCTTTACAATGCAAAATTGTTTTCAAATCCCTAGAAAACATCAAAGCACTTTGCTAATTGTTGGCCAGATTCAACTTATTGAAAGATAAGATACTGCGAGATTGGAGTATTTCCATTCAACTAAGTGCCCTCTGGCGATAACTTGAAAAGCATTTCAAATTATCTACCTGTGTTACTGGATTTCAATTTCATAATAACTGTTGTTTAGGTTTAGGTGCCTTAGAACAGAACTGCAACCGGACACATCTACTCTGGTTGTTTTAAATCTGCCGGTGAGTGGCAAAACTGCTTTCAACAGCAAAGTAACTGAAAAGCATCCCCATATTGAAAGTTTTGTTTTCTGTTGTTTGCTTTGGAAGAGGGGAGTTTCTAACGACGAGAGGAGTGCTACTGAAGCCAGTGAAGTTAGAAATCTGCAAGATTTATATATATATGGAAAATTGCAGTTTAGTTATAATACAAATAAAGTTCTTCTTCTTCTTATTGGCATTCCTTCCCACACTGGGACAGAGCCGCCTCGCAGCTTAGTGTTCATTAAGCACTTCCACAGTTATTAACTGCGAGGTTTCTAAGCCAGTTACCATTTTGCATTCGTATATCATAGGATAACACGATGATCTTTTATGCCCAGGAAGTCGAGACAATTTCAATCCGAAAATGCCTAACCGGCACCGGAATCGAACCCACCCTCAGCATGGTCTTGCTTTGTAGCCGCGCGTCTTACCCCATGGCTAAGGAGGGCCCCGCTACTTTTTTTATCTACCGTTTGACCGCTTTGAATCTGTATCCACTTTTCAATTTGAACCTCGTTTGTTTGCACATTATTTAATTTGAAAATGGTTGAAACGTTATTTAGCACGTGAGTTGGAGAAATGAGAAATGGATCATCATGGGGATGCAGAATCAAAACAAAACAACAAAAAGGGTCATCATTCACTAGAACATATTTTTTCTGTTTCTCAAAGAGGTGCTGAAGTTCAAACTAAAAATAAATCGTGGCTAAGTTAATAAGTGGTCGTTCATTTACTATGTAAGCAATTTTTCTGGGTTTTTCGACCCCCTACCCATATGTAAGATTTCTTCAATAGAAATGATTTTTTATACGTATGCCGCGTAAGAAAACGACTGACTTTCCCCCTCCACCATAAGTGCTTACGTAATATGTGGTTGGCTCCTAAAATACTTCACCAGGGATTCGCGGTAGTTGATATTTATATTTTAGGAGCATTAGTATATAAATGGTTCTATGGTGTAATGGTTAGCACTTTGGACTCTGAATCCAACGATCCGAGTTCAAATCTCGGTAGAACCTTACCAGTTTTTTTTAGTTAAAGAGTTAAATCCAAAAAGTTGAGAACCGTAAATAAAGAAAACAACAGAAAAAGCATGGTTTGAACGTTTGAACCAAAAGCCAGGCATCATGGAACGTACACACGGTCAAGCAGTTTGACCAACATTGACTCCACCTCCACCTCTCGTTTATTCAAACATCCCTCAAATTTCACCAACAGCGACACGAAACAATCAATTTATTCGACCAACAATATCACACACGAACGACCGAAGCACCAACTCGAGCACCAACCATCAAAAAATATATGGAGGTTTGTTCAACTTTACTACAAATGCTAAACATTTCGAGTGAACCTTGACTCCACCCCAGCAACTCAACCAAAATCAAACCGTTTTAATTTTTTCCAACCAGGCCGCAAACTTAAATGGTTGTTCGAACAACTTCACACGTTCAAACAAAGCAGCAACCGAAGCGTTTTCTTGGGGGCGGAGTCAATGTTTGTCCAACTGCTTGACTGGTGTGTACGTTGCATCAGATGGGCTGGCAAAACAAAAATCAGATATTTCATTATAGAAACATGTTACAACTGCGAACTCTAGTTTATATAAAAGCTTAGTTCATTGCCTTTCAAAAAACATCCTGGGTTCACATAGGGACACGGCAGGTATTTTCGTCTGTTCGTCATAGTCTCGAAAACCAATAAAAGAAACGCTTTTTTGTAAAACTGGAGTGGAGTGGAGTTCTAGCAAATGTATTGTCTACCCGGAAAAAAATTATAACGCTATTTATACCGAAGATGGATTTTTCTCCGGATACAGGCAACTTTCCCAACTTCGGAAGTAGTGCGCTGGATTCGCCTAAGATGCGCTAAACAACGCATCAATTAGTTTGACAGATAAAACTTCGGAGAAGTTCGGTTCGAAGTCCCGACTCCGAATTCTAGATGTGCTACAATAACAATACGTTGCTTTCGTTGGTTTTAGCCCCTACGACGATGGACGGAAATAGCTGCCGTGTCCCTATTTATGCATAGTTTCATTGAAAAAACTTAATAATTACAAAACTTAGATTCGTACCATGGTTTGAAGTACTGGTAGCAGTGGCAGCCGCTCCTAAATATAATACTAATTGCATGCCTGAAACGCTGAAGAAACCTATAGAAAAGCAAATTTGTTTTACTATTCATCTTATCGCATTAGATAAGTAGCTCGAAACGTGTGAAAATCATGTAAATTATCGATATGAAAATTGCGATTTTTTCATATTGAAAATGTAAACAAAATGCTCCAGCAAGGCGCATGCAGCGCTCTAGCGGACACCAGTAAAAACATGACTGCTTACAAGTTCAAACCACGATACATTTAGTTCAAACCATGATCAATTTTACCTTGTATAAATGTTGTTATTTTAATTATTGAAAACCGTTCCTCAATTGTACGATGATGTCAGTCGATTACAGATAAAAATGGCTTTCTATTGATTTATTGATCTCACTCCGTTGTCATGAAATGCGTCCTTTATGAGCTTTTGGAAATTGTGCCAAGGGGGGGGAATTTTGCAATTCAGGACGTTTTTAATTCGCTTCATTTTACTATTTAAGCAATATATACGAAAGTTTCAATGAACTCTATAACTTCCAAAATACCTTAATATGCCAATCATATTAAACAGTATGAGGTTTAAATTTCTGCCAATGATATGCTAATTTCGACTGATTTCAAAATGGTTCAAACCATGCTACGCTTTTCACTAGTTCAAACCATGATTGGATACCCTAATTATTTTATTAACAACTAGTCGATCCGGCAGACGTTGTCCTGCATAGTAGGCGAAATACGCGCTGAGAACTGCCCAAGCGAAATTCCTATACGAATCTAAATTTTTGTTTTTTCGCGATCAGCCTTACCTGTGAGTTTTGCATGAGGAAATATCATATGAACCCCGTCGGACGATAACGAACATATCTGCTGAAGGAATGATGAAAATCCATCCAGCCGTTTTCGAGTTATGCGGATACGAACACAGACCATTTCATTTTATTATATAGATAAAGCTTTTGAAGAAAGAGTCAAAAGTAAGAGTACCAGTAAAAATCAGAAAATCTCTACAAAACATTGTATATTAAGAAAAAAATAAATAATATCATCATCGGATGCCGGATTACGTGTCTAATACCTAATACACACATGCAGACATGAGCAATAATAAGTCAAATTAAAATTTACGCCATGTCTTTGTTGACAGTCGACATTGTGGTGGATAGCTCAAACAGTAAGTATAGCAATTAATTGCATATTATTCGGCAACTCGAGCCGTCAAAACCATTTTGTGTAAACATCTTGGCAATATATACATATATGTTTCAAATGGACAAATTGATATAAGAAATTTGCGAAAAAGAATCCACGTGTCTTGGAGGACTCAAGCCCTCAACCTCCTCTAGTAGACTCCTTGTACCCTTGAGTATAAGATAGGTTAGAGTTTAGTTTAAGTTGAAAACATTGTAATTCCTACATGGTTCAATTCAACCAGAGGAAAAAAATTCTAACTGCCAATTGAAATGTATAATAGCAAAAATATGACATAGCAAATAAGGATGATAGTGTTAAGAAAACACGGAACGCCTAGTCTAAGAGATGAATGCATGTATTAGATAATTGGCAAATAAAATTAAGGTACCCCGGGGTAAGTGGGACCTAAAAAAACGATAGTTCAGCAAAATTGCTAACGCATACTTGAAAACAAGGGTATTTCAGGACATTAACCTGGACATCATTATATGCTTCCGTTTTGAGTGTATGAACGTGTCGTAAGCCACTTAGTCAGTTACAAAAATATTGGTAATGCACATAAAAATTTACCTGTGGGACCCACTTACCCTTCAAACAGAGCAGAGTGGGACCTATTCTGCTCTATACTGTGTAACAAACTAATTTGAAGAATGTAGATATAATGTTCGTAATTTATGAATCATAGTATTTCAGATCATGCATGGAGTTTTATTGATTGTAGACTTTTGTTTTGGCAAAGAAAGGATTAATGTTAGAGATATAAAAACAAGACAACAGCCTTTTCTGTTTAATTGTCTGTTGTCTCTACATTAGCTTACTTTCTTACCAAATGTGTTAGATGGAAGAGATGAGCAAATCTTTTTCACTTTTGAATGAATATTTCTCTGTAACCAAATATTTCATAAATTAGAACTTCAAAAGGAACGTTTTATTCAGGCGGTGTTGTAAATTTGTAATAGAGAAATGGCAATTTATGTCTTAAGCACTTTATTTATCTGAAAACCTGTTAATCTGATTTGAAGTTTAAAAATAACAAAACACAAGTCAAAAACCTGTTGATCTATTGTAGAATAAGGAGATTGTTTGCACTGTAAACGTAAAATGTTGAAAGTTATAACCTTGCTTTTTTTCCACGAGGAGATGATTTTCCAGAAAGTAAAATACACATTTGGTAAATCAACTGTACACTACTTCTTAACAACTAAACCAACGATATCAACTGCATTTGATTCAGATCCATATGATATATGAGTGTCGAAGTTATTTTTCACTAGACAATCTAACTAAATCTAACAATCTAAAAACAGGTAAAATGGCTCTATCGAAAATGATGTTCAAATATGTCCCACTTGCCCCATGTATGTTAAAAATCAAGAGAAAGTGAAAATAGAACTTGCTTTAACCAAAACTTTTTCTCGTTTTGATGTCAATTTTAGCTCAAAATATTCTTTCCATCAATGATGAATTTAGAAACGATTATTTGTTGAAAATCATTGAATTAAAATAAAAGTGATAGATTTTGCCAGTGGTTTAAAGTGATGATTAAACAATACCATTAGTATGGTGCCGCAAATGTTTTGATTCCAAATTTTTTTGTGTCACAAAATCGTTGATAGTTCTGCTTCATTTTCTAGAACATTGTTACCATTAAAACGCGTTCACCGTTAATGGCAGCATAGTACCCACTTACCCCGTTTTCACTTGCCCCGGGGTACCTTATTTAAAAAAAAATGGGATTTATTGTGGGAGTTCAGAAGATCTTGTGGAAATTAGGGAGAATTTTCATTTTGAATTTTGGAGGATTCCCTTTATACTTTTACGGAAATTATTAGATATATTTTGAACTGAATTCAATTTCAATTCTCTTGAGTTAGACAAGAAATTCCTCATAATTTTCATGAATTTTCCTTATTTTAAGAAAAATTCTTTGAAATTTTTACAGAAAATTCTTTCAAAATTCAAGGGAAATTAAAGAGTTTCCGACGGATATTTAGATAAAGATCACATGAAATGCCGAAAAGATCAAATGAATTCAAAAGGAATTAAGATAAAATTCAGGTTCTAACTCAACGGTTGAATAGATTAAATCAAGTCATAGAAGAATTCAATCAACTTTTGCGTTCCGATGTAATAATCGAAATTCCTTTTTACATACACTTCAAAAACGCCGCCGCCGCCAAGGAAAATTCAAACAAATTCTGCCATCAGGGTTTTTTTAATCAGCACAACTCAAAGTTAAGTGCGTATGAGGTCTGAAATGCGTTGCAGTTATCAGCCGCTAGTGTTAGGTATTTTTATGTTTGATATTGTAGGCCAGACAAAGACTTTATAACTTTTGTAATTTTTTGTGTAATTTACATATAGAAGTCGCAAGAATTTATAAGTAAAAAATAAAATTGTATTTTTCCACTCACTTTGGCTTATTGATTGTCTTCAGGTATCTTCAAATAAATAGATAATGTCTTCAAATATTTTGAAAATTCTTCAAAATGTCTTCACGAAATAAATGTCTTCACATAGATTCAAATTGAAGACATGTCTTCAAATCTGGCATCTCTGGTTGCATGCGATTTATGATATGAACATTGATTTAGCTATTCAAGAATGGGATGAATTGTTTTTCTATGTTGTGTTTTTTATTCGAAAAAAGCGCCAACGGAATTAATATTGTGATTGAATTCACTGGTCATGAAAAGTGATTTGATTCACTACATAGATTGAAAGAGCATAACAGGTGATTAAATTCACTATACTCCATTGCACAGTGACGTCACGCACGACTTTTGATAGGTACTGGTCTGTGTTTACAGACGACTTTATTTTGAATTTTAAGATTCTTCTATGATTCTTTGGATTTTCGATCGATAATTACCTAAACTTATCGATAATTACCAATGTTGAATGCAGGAAATGTAAAATGTCTTCAACATCGTGCAATATGCAGATTTAATTTGGATAAAAAAATTCTAAGTCGAAACGTAAACAACAGGACCAGTACCTGTCAAAATAGGTGAGGTTATGTTTGCCGCGCAATGACCTATATGAGAACCGAAAAGAAAAATTCCAAGCTCTATCTAGGACATAAGGGCGAATGTGGCAAGAGAATTGTCTTCCTGACTTCCCTCTTTTTAAATTAAAGTGACAAGCAGATGATTTCGTTGCGGTTTTTCCCTCGAAGAAGAAAACAATGGAAACTTGCATTCTGGTGATAACCGCGATGAAATTCTGCTTGTCACTTTATTGAAGAGAAGTCGGCATGAAAATCCTCTCTTGCGACATTCTATTCTAAGAGCCTGAATTAGGAAATATGACCGTGTCATTTGCTACAAGGGATATGGTTTAAATTTCCTGGTTCGTTTGTTCTCGTATAACGTCAATCTTGTTGTTTTTCGTTAATAGGAAAAGATTCTGCTGCACGGGAAGATGTTCGAGGATTCCATTGAGCATCATTTTCAGTCCGGCGTCGTACAATATTCCCCAATTCAAATTTTCCATCTTCCACCATCTGAGTAAAATGCTTGGGTTGGTTGACTACGGTGGTTCGAAAACGTGATATCGCCACAAGCATTAATGACGGGAATCGTAAAGCCAAATGCTAGCCATGGGTGGAATGGAACTTCAAACGTGTTCTGCGCATCTGCTTCGGAGCTGATACGAATGATGATGATGGTTCCTGATCCATACGAAGAGGCGAAACAGAAGCTGACTGAACATTTTCTCCAAAGCAGCGAAAGTTTTGAATGATTCTAGTTTTGGTCTGTCTCAGCCGACGAGGAACTATCGAAATTTCTCCTTCGTGTTCAGAAAGCGGATAAGAGTTTTTTGCCAAAAACAATCAATGTCGTCAAATCACTGTTTTGGATAATTTATCAGCTACTTTGAAGATCTGAAACGGAAACCTGGAAAAGGAAAGTTTAACCTTGACGGCTGGCAACAATCAATACATCAGTCAATATAACAGGAAGCTTCTTTGATGAAATCTTCCTCTAAAGTGGATATCAATCGTCTATCGGTCAGCAAACAACGAGTTCCATACTACACAGATAGCGGACTTCTGGCGTATAAGGCAAGGTGTTCCCAATGTGGCCGATTGCAGCATAGAGATGACGAAAAATGCCTGCTCTGAGTAAAAACGTGCCATCGTTGTCACATGAAAGGACATTTTCAGTCTATGTGCAAATCCAATGTTGAACGAACTGTAAGATTATTGACAACATTACATAACATTACAATTATTACTTAGAATATTCATTTTATTACTAATCCAAAGGAAATGAAACATTCGCCTCACAGGTCGAGTCGTGACTACTTCAAGCGGACGAAGACAGTAAGAAACATTGAAACCACTGAGGACAACGACACTAGCCGGGAGGGCTTGTCAGTCTACAACATTGGATCAATATTTAGATATGTATAACAATACACCGCATTCAACCACCGGTAAGACTCCGAATGAGCTGCTTCAAAATCAAAACCACATCGAAGCTTCCTGATCTGGAAGATCTCTCTACATGAGTTACTTTTGCAGATTTCTCTGATCAGAGATAAAGCTCAGAAATTTTGGGAAAAGAACGGAAGATACCAATCGTAGAGCGGCTAAGTGACATCGCGATTGGTGATGTCGTTCTTATGCGAAATCTACATCCTTCCAATAAGCTCTCGACTAACTTCTTGAAAGAGAAGTTCCTGGTTGAACATCGCAACGGCTCAAGCATTTCTGTAAAATCATTGAAAACAGGAAAATCATTCGAAAGAAATGTTTCTCATTTGAAGAAGATTTCAGATTACACACAAAGTATCTTGAAACGGATATGTCCCCAAGTAACCATGAAGATAGAACAACCTCGACGTTCGGAAAGACTACGGCAACTATCCAATAGTTATAATTAGGTAAACACTAAGTTGTAGAAAATAAGTTTTGCTTTACCTAAAATTTATATGAATATTAAATAACCAAAAATAATAAAATTATCTTTTCTTTATAAAAAGGGAGAATGTGGATAAGCTCAAACAGTAAGTATAGATCACCGTCTTGTGTATGTCTCCATGTATGGGTATTGCCTTGGAGCATTCTAGGGTTAGACTAGCAGTGCGCGAGCTTGATCGATCATTACTTAAGTTGGACGCGTGTGCTAAACATCTCAGTATCTGAACATTTTGGAGCTCGAAACAAATACAATTTCACTGCTTGCTTTGTATATTATTCCCTTTAGAAAATTTGTTTTGTTACATCTAGGGTGACCATATGGAATCCTAAAAGAGGACATGTCCTACTTTTTACCATAAAATGTTCTCCGTTATTTAGAGAACAGTGTTTAATTTACCCTTCTACTTTAGAATTTTTACCAATTCTCTAATCTAATAAGCAAAAAGCAGGATCACCAGCGATTGTAAATGAAATAAATCTTGCCGTATGTTTGCAAAGATCAAAATCCTCCTGTCTCGTCGGAGGGCCGTCGTTTTTTTTTTTTTTTTTTACTAGGGAGAATGCATTTACACACTAACCCAAACTACCCAAGTTGCCAAACTACCACACGGAAGTGTACTGGAGTGTCGGACTCGACTCATACAATGTAATACCATTAAAACATGGCTCCACCATCGTTTCCCCAGGAACTACCTCAGTACTTACTTCTGGGGATGGCATACTAAGCAATACTCATCATTATCTTACAAGGTACTCGTCCCAGAGACTGACTTGGGTGCTCCTTACCATTCACTCCATTGAGTCTTACTTGGATGCTCTCCAGGCGCTGCTGCCATGCCTCAGTGTCAATAGCGGTAACTGCCTGGGCCTACAGATATTACGCTACGACACTCCTGCCTCCAAAGCAGATCAATCACACCACTGCCGAAGCAGACCACGCTACCCTGCTGAAGCAGGACACTCCCCATGCATCACATGTGCACAACTGTGGGTGTGTGGTACAACCCTGCTACCCTGCCGCCAAGCAGCAGCTTCTCCAAAGACCATTCGCTCCATTGACCCTTTTACGGGTGCTCATTCTAACACTCCCTGCCATGCCTCAAGGTGTCGATAGGTACCTCGACTCCTACCTCAGCATGTGCAGGTCCATACTCAGACTTCTGCTGCGCTTCGAGGGTGTCAATAGCAATAACTGCCTGGAGTTACAGTTTTGCGCTGCACCTCCTGCCTCAGCACAAACAGATCAATCCACCACCTGAGCAGACCACGCAACCCTGCCAGAAGCAGGGGACACTCCCATGCACCACATGCACAACTGAGGTGTGTGGGTACAACCCACCTACCCTGCCCTGAAGCAGCTTCTCCAAGACCATTCGCTCCATGTGAGCCCTTTTGGTGCTCCTCTACCTCCACTGCAATGCCTCGAGGTGTCGATGGGTACCTCCATACTCAGACTTCTGCTGCGCTGAGGGTGACAATAGCGGCGACACGCTTGACACTCCTGCCTCAGCACACGCAGATCCCTCGCCCTGCGAAGCAGCTCACGCTACCCTACCGAAGTAGGTCCTCACAACTCACTCTAACATCCACTGCCATGCCTCGGTGTCGATGGCGGTATGTAAGGGGCCAATCAACGATACTGCTACGACCTCTTACCTTACATGTGCAGTCCATCCTCGAACTTCTGCTGCACTTCGGGGTGACAATAGCGGTGACGCGTAACCTCCTGCTCAGCACAACCAGATCCACTCACTCCTGCCGAAGCAGCTCACGCGCTACCCTACCGGAGTAGGGACACTCCCCATGTTGGCACTCCCTGGGCTTGTGCTTTTGAAGCGGCACACAGTCCTTTGATGGAGTCTGATTAGGGGCACTTGTGGTTTTTGGGAGGATTTTCTGAAACCCCCACTGCTAAATCCCACCACGCCTAGACAGTTCTCTGACTCCAGACAGCTGGGGAGGGGTCGTCAAAGCCTTGGACATGTCCATGCTGTCCCTACTGTCCCTGCTGCCCCAGTGTCGTCGTGTAAGGGCTGTTTAGCGTCCCACTAACACAGGACTTGGGCTTGTGCGCTTTGAGCGGCACACGGTCACGTGGAGGAGCCCTTGCGGATACATGCAGCTTTTTATAGAAATTTACCAGGGCCCACTGTCAAACCCCACCACATCCTAGGCAAGCCCCACAATTTGCAGTTGGCCTGGGTGGGATCGTCAAGTCCTTGGACATAGTCCCTGCTGCCCTCATTGACTATATCACACCATTACAAGAAATCAGTTTATTTTTTCGCATATTGAGTGATGTTAACAACAAGACAAATGGGCAGCAAAGGCATAAAAACAATCCTTGGAAGCCCATGCGTGCACTCCTCTATATCGCCGCAAATATTATCCCTCACCAGCTAGGCCTGTACACCCACCCCCAACCTAGACCAGGACCATGGTGCATACGCTATGGTGAACACCACGAAAGTGGAGAAAGTGCACCAACTAGCTGCATGCAGAGCGAAACCGTTAATAGCCCGGTGCTGATTACGGCTACTGTTATGACCAGTGAAGCCACGCCTAGGAGGATGAAAGTTGTCAAGCAGCTCGAGGTCGAAAGGATATTAATCTTCGATGGTAATGGAGGTAAGGGCCCTGCGGTTACGGTAGCGCAGGAACTTTTCTCCGCAGTATGACATTGTAGTAGCATCGTCTTCGGTTCGCCTTCGTATGAGACTATTCGAGACGCAGGAAGCGATGTCCAGGTAGCGGAGATCAATACGGTGTTGAAAGCTATGAATCATGGATGAAGTGGGTTGGTCAATATGCCCGGTAAGAATATATCAGCCACCGGTAGTGGACCAATGATACAAGTGTTTTGAACCTGTTTTTGAACCATGTGGCGTGGGCTTGCGACAAGGTACCATAATGCATGATATGTATGTGCCAGCAAAAATAAGACACGCAATCATGCCATAGAAATACGTTGGCCTATATCCCTCAGCTACTAACGTATTAATAAGATGATATCGATTGTACATATCACAAATAACAGTGGCTCCGTAAAGTGTTAAACACGCCTGAGCCTACCAAATAAACCAACTTGAAAAAAAAAATGGCGCACTGTGGCACAAACAATAAAAAAAATGAACTCAAATTGAATTGTGCTCAGCAACCCATCCCTTGGTTGGAACTATCAGAAATTGAAGCAAAAACTATCTTGAGATTTAAATTTACATAAACATTGAATTCAAAATTCGAACAAAAAATAAAGATAAATCCACATTTTGAACTACAAATCTAAATCTATATATAAACCAAACCCAAACCGAAACTGAAATCGAAACCCAAAGTAAATCCCAAATTCAAATCGAGATACAAACCTGAATCCGAATCAAAATAAAGCTGCCCGTGCAATCAAGTTAGAAAGTATAATGAAGATTAGTTCATGTCATGTCCGAAACATGGCCAAAAGAACCAGTAAGTTAATGTCCCACGGACTTAAGGATAATGTAGAAGTAAATACTTTGGATTTACCTAATTCCCTGGTCATTCTTTGCGACACTATATCCGTATCGGCACTCTCACTCCGTGTGTTGTTTATGTTAATTGGAAGCTTTATAAAAATATGGATCATAGCCAGAGCCATAAGGGATTTACAGACAAGCCATCGATGGAAGATCCGACAAGCTCTGCACTGTCAACAATTTGTGGCTAACGAACGACAAAAGTTTCCATCGCAAGGGGTATAATAATACTGGGTGTGGCCTAGCCGCTTATGCTGTTCAGCTTTTTGTTTCTGTTTCAATCACCGTAGAAATATTGAAAGCATATGCAATATTCATGGAGTATACTTTATGTGCAAAAGTATAAGGGTTGGCCATTTGTCCCTCTGAATCCTATTTCCGTTGTAACGAGTGGAGAACTGTTTCTTCAAGTTCAATGGACGCATTGTTGCCTCTCTTGACATTGTTGATATTAGGAAAAAATGTATCTTCACTACCAAAGAACGTTTTTCCGATAATCAACATTTTTAATAGCAATACGTAACTTCT